>NW_026623629.1:562575-570666 GCF_030028575.1 Malurus melanocephalus
CTTTGGTTTCTAAATAATCCATTGCTGCTCTTTAGGGGGCTTTTTTAGTCCTGGGGAAGGAGAAGGTAAATGGGGTTCTGGCTCGCATGCTGYGAGTGAGACTTTTCAAAATTCTCTTTGTAAGATCTTTTCAGAGAGCATGACCCAGAAAATATCAGGCTTTACCTTTATTGAGCTCTCAGTGACAATCCCATCCTTTCAGTGCTGAACTGGATAGGCTGGATTGAAAAATTGCAAGGTAATAAATAGGTTATCACAGGATGCAATTTTTACAAGTTTGATTTTCATAGAACTGAAGATACATCTTTGAGCTTCTACTGTTTTTTCACTGTTTTCTCTGAAAACAAAACCCCAACAAACCTCCCTTTATTTGAATAATATCAAAAATACAAAATTAAAAAGCCCAAARAGGTGACCTGAATCTGAGGAGACATTTACAAAACCTGGGTTTTGATAGGCCTAAAAAAAAGGGATCAAATGTCTAATCATTTGAAGCTTCCTTTTGACTTGAGAAAATGGCTTTTGTAGGTCTRTATTGATATTTCATCGTAAGGAAGAAAAGGAAGGCTAAATGTCTGTCTCCCATTCTGGGACGTGGGTTCAGGTCACCTTTTGTGATTTGTTCACGTATTTTCAGGGTCCTACAGGAGTCACAGAATTTTTCTTCTCAGGGTTTTCTCTCTCAGGCAGCCTCCCCCAGTTTTGTTACACTGCAGAAAGGAGTGCAGAGCTCTGTAAAACACCCCAAATTCCCRGTCCAAGGACTCATCTCTCAGCTGGCAGAGGTAAATTAAATGTCCCAGCAGTGATGGCACACAATTCTTGTCCTGCTGCTGCTCCTGGGGTGATGTGACCATGGACAATGCTGCAACCAGTGCTGTCCACCACAAAAAAGGCAAGCCAGAAAAGAAAAATAATTCTAAATGCATCATAAAAATAAATAAATAAAATAATAAAATAATAAAATATAAAACAATAAAAATTTTGAATTTAAAGTATAAAATATAAAATAATTAATTATTAATTAATAATTCCTTTGTCTCTTTAGACTGCAAATTGTTCTCAAGTTGTAGCAGCGACATGATAAAGACCTGCTCTGCCAGGAAGGAGAAAACTTTTCAGGGGAAATCTGCTTTGCTTTAAGAGCACTAAAAYTGTGTTAACACAATCCTCAGAGTGAAGTGGCTGCTCTCTTGCTCTCTTGGTTTAGGAGACTGCAGAAAATGGCAGATTTGTGCTCATTCTGCCGCAGAAGAGCAGAAAAGCTGTTTAAAATGTTGTCTGAATTCTTTCAGGCTGACAGRTAAGTGATGGCTCTTTTTGGATTAATGGGCCATTACTCCAGGATGTCCCTGCAGGCTCGGGTTTTGTTTCTTCCCTCCCTGCAGGTTGTGGCACGATCCAAGCGTTCGAGTGCCAAAAGCATCCTTTCCATCTTCCCCGGTGTCACAGAGTCAAGTGCTGGAATGTCGAGCAAACAAAACACATCCCACTGCATCCCAAAGCCTGTCATGCCGGTACTAGAACGTGGAATTAGGGAAGGAAAGGTCATTTCCAGCTTTTTGGGCAGAAAACCAGCGGGTTTGTAGTGTTCAACTGATGGTGTTTGTTATCAAATCGCGAAAGGATCCTGATTAGGAATGAGAGATGGAACAATTAAAAAATGTTATGACAGCAACACTGATAGCCAAAATAGCCAAATTCACAGAGGGTTTTGAGTCCTGCTGGTGAAGCTGGTTCTGTGTCTGGGCTCACTGGGCATCATTTGCCTTTTCCCCACCAAAAATTCTCCTCATCTTTCCAGGCCAAGATCATCCCAGGCTGTGCCGAGCTAATGCCAGCAGTGCTTCTCCTCTGAGATTCAAATAGCAGCAACTGGAATGAGCCTTCCTCAAATTCTCTCTCAGGATCCCCTCCAGGCAAAACTTTGAGGTTTGCATAACTCTGAAATGTAATCTGACTTGACTTTGGCAAYGGAAAAGAAGCCTCTCATTTGTGCCAAGAAAAGATATATTTCTTTTTAGTAGCATTTTTCATTTCTAATATGTCACTTCTATCTTCCCCCTTTTTTCCCCCTCTTGCTGTGACTTTCCCCTCTTTTAAGGATATTTTTACATATTCTGTTTCAGGCATGCTGGGACAAGAATAAAGTATGTGTAGTAGTTTATCAGAATGCATGAATTTGGTGTGGTCAAACAAAACATTTCAGTTACTGGTTTGAATGTGYTGTTGAAAACTGAAGGATTATGTGAATAAATGGAAAAATCAATTTTCCTTTGTTTCTTGAAGTACTCCCAGAAGCTGCAATAAGGACAATCCAAAAGAAAGAAAAACAAAATTAAACAATGTCCTTTGCAATTAATAGGTAAAAATGTGGTTTTAATACAATATAATACATTGCCAGAATAGAAGTAAAGCAGCTGTCATAATTTTTGATCAAGGCAAAGAATTTGTGTGACACTTTTCCACTTTCTCATATGAGAATGTTTAGTTTGGAGCCAGCTRCAGCCACAGAGATGCCAAAATGTTGCACCTTCTGCCTTCAGAACTTTGTGCTAGCAGCTACCAGAAGATTTAGTTCTGGACCTGAAAGTTTCAAGAGGCAATGTGTGTCTCAAAAGTAATTATTTACTTTAAAAAGAAAAAGAAAAAGAAAATTTTTAAAAAATATGTGCACATATCTTCTTAGTGACTGAGCTGTGGCTGTTCCTTGCACCAGTTGTTGTGGTGGATCCTTTGAAACCCTTGGCTGCAGAAAGCTCTGTGATGATAATTTCATATTCCTGCTGTTCTGGTGTGCCTCAAATATCACAGATATGCCCTGCCTTGAAATGATCATTCTCCCATGGAYCTTCTCCAGAAATTTGTGGGTTTCCCATGTCCAGGGATGGGTGTTTGCAGTGAGATGGGCAGGCAGAGGCTGCCCTGGCCTTCCATTGCATAACCATTCTGCAGAGAAAAGCACCTTCTCTATTCTGTGTGCCTCTTGGAGTGTTTGCACTCTAATCCTGCTCATAAATTAAGAGGCTGTAATCACCTACTGCTTCTCCAAGTTTCCTGCTCCTGTTTGATGTCACTGTGCTTAATTCATCCTTTACGCCGGGGTTAAGCCTGGCTTGCTTTTTTTAGTGCTGCCCCTATTTAATCTTCTTAATTTATGTGACGTRCTGATATTTGTTTAGGACTCTAAAATAGAAATAAATAGCAAAAGGGAGACATCCCTGAAACAAAGGGAGTCTGTTTCTGAAAGRATCCTCTTTGTCTGCCCTAAGGAGATCACATCCATGAAAAGAAATTGTGTTGAGGAAAAAGGGTTCACTTTGTGTTGGATGGTTTTTTTTTAAAAGGGAAAATGGAACCTGGGAACAAATGGAACCATCCCCATGAGTGGCTGTGGCTGCTTCCCCTGGGCATTGTGTGCCTGACACTTGCTTAGAGTGATTCCTCAGCAGAGGATAAAATTAGCATGTCTAGAGCCAGGCTGAGAGTATTTGCATGTCTGGCACTGGACTGAGTGTATTTATTTCAGGCTAACACCATCACAGTTGATAATCTCKCTGTAATTGAAACTTGCCTTTGCCATCACCTCCCGCCTGATTAATGGGATTGTGTCTCCTCATTCTGCCTCAGTGTCCATTCCTGTCCCTCCTGATCAGCCTGGAGGTGACTCCCCAGCAGTGCTGCACCAAAATCAAACTGATCTGTCACAGAAACCAAGGCACASGTTCATTTTTGACACAAAATTTGAGTGAGTGAGGTGTTTGTGCTCTGGTGCGTGGTGGAGCTCTGTGATTTCTTGTGTCACCCATGACTTTGGAAGTCAGTTTTGCTCTTGCCTTGCTTTCATCATAATTGTTTCCATCGAGACAATGTGGGATTTTACAGCCTTCCCAGTCTGAATGTTAGCCTTATATTCTCTCAGGATATGTAAATGARCACATGAATTGTGGAATATTTGTGYTCTTGGGATGGTTTAGAACATATAACACACCCTTCATAATGCTATTTATAAACTTGGGGAGAGAAGTGAATGTCTCAGCTAAAACAGCTTTGGGGCTGTTGTGACTTTGAGGCACACAACATATAAAGCACTTTCCTCATACTGTTTGCATTTATGGGAATATTTCTTTTTCCTACACTTTGTCATGCACTGAATTTAAATGACTGATCTCTTGCACGATAACTGATGTGGCTGGGATACAGCTGGCAGGCAAGCCAAGGCATTCTCTAATTTTTAAATAAATATGTTAAAACAGCAGTGATTGAAACTATGGCTATATTAAACTTGGCATAAATAACCTGATTTACATAAAGACAGCAATAACTTTATAGCTTGAATTCACCTATGGATTCTGTGTCACTTAATCCATTATTCTAAAAACATTTTTAGGGAGAACACACTAGCTGGCTCCCATGGCTTTTCTTGGAGGGACAGAAGGGATTTTTTTGTCCCTGTAGTTTCTTAAAAGTGCTAGGAGCAACAGGACATCATGCTTTTCTATTTACACACAGACTACTGAATAATAAAAAAATCATCTCCAACACTGAGATTATTTTTCCATTACAAGAAACATGTAATATTTCCACTACATGCCTGCATGAAGCCACAGCTGGTGTAAATCAGCAAATTCCTATCGACTCCTTACTGGATGCAGAGCAGCTTTAGGAAGTGCCTGGCATTGTTATCAAAAGGGAAAACAAGAGATCAGCCAGAAACTCAGACACAGTTTGAATTCAGTGAATTCAGTGGGACAGCATCACAGATGTGATGCAGGAATTTTGTGTGAATTTATCTGGAACAGCTAAAGTGCAATTTGGTTTTTTTCTTACTCCAGAAATGGTACAGCCATGCTATGTATACTGGAGTAAAAAAAAAAAAAAATAAATTCTAATTTAAGTAGTACCTATTACGTAAAAGAAGTGCTATTCCAAACATGCAGCATAAATCCCATTCCTGGTTCCAGCAGCTGCAGCAATCCCAGCTCCCTCAGGAGCCCACTGCTTTCCCTTGTTCACCACTTTGTGGTGTAGAACTTCTCCTGATTAAAGCACTGCATTAATTAACTTTAGTGCTCACATCATTAACTGGTCACAGTGATGGTCCTTCTGCTTCACCTGCTGGGATCTCCAAGGCTTTCCATCAAGGAAATATTTGGGTGTTGTTAGATTTATATCTGAGTGAGTCTCAGGTTGAGRTTTTTCATATTGTTCAGGGGAGTAGGATGCCAAATTCCCACCACACTCATGAGAAAGGAACCTTTCCCTTTCCACTCCTGTGGCCCAGCTGAAGGATTTCACTCACACCAGGTGAATTTTTTAGTGTAGAGAATGTTTTCATGTCTGCTGCTCAGATGCTGCTCTCACAGGTATAAATATAGGGGATAAAATTCCTTTCTTTATAATCAACCTGATTGATTGACTTTGCAATTTTTTAGAAGGTCTGATGGATTCGAGTCCTGCAGTGCCCTTCTCAGTAACAGCTGCCTTCCTATCTGTCAGAAGATATAAAATAAGATTCTATTTTATAAATAACATTTATTTCTGTCTCCTAAAGCAACATTAATACTTGGTGGAAAAATTGCTTCTGCTAAAATATTCTGGGTAAGAAAACCAACTGGGCTTATTTGTATGCTCTCTTGTTTGAGTGGAAAAGGATAAAGATGGMCTGTCTGAATTAATTTCCTTAAAAATTGATTATTTCTTCTCCCCTCCATATTTTTGTGCAGTTTTTGGAATCCCTAGAGACTCTGTATCAAACTGCATCAAGCAAAAACAATTTCTTCCCTTAATCCCCGAAGCTCAGCAACGATGCTGTTCCAAGCACCTGGAAAGTAAGAACAGGTGTTGTCATTTTTCTTCAGCACAATTTAATTTTTTTTTTTTTCAGAGTTATTAATAACGAGAATGGTAGAGTTCCATCCTTGTGTTTGTTTCAGAGCTTCCAAAAGGTCACAAATTATCTGAAGTTTCAGGAGAGGCTCCTGTTTCTGCCATGAAGGCAGCAGAGCTGTAAGGTTGGACTTGTACCCAGGTGGGATGACAGAAGGCTGTTTTTATTAAAGTTTTCATGGGGGAAAGAGAGTGAAAAAAAAGGAACTAAATTTCAGCTTCAGATGCATCTTCAGGCTGCTGCATGTGAGGCTTTGATTTAYTGATCTCTGATTTACTGATCTCGTTGCAAGCACCCACTCTAACCTTTGCTGCTGCAGAGCAGAGCTGAGATGTGCACAAACCAGGCAGCTGCTGGTTTTTCATCACCTAACGAGAATAATTTATAGATCTGGCCCTGCAGATGATTTTATTGTCCRCTCACCAGCCCCATGAGGTGCTTTGATACCCACAATGATTCCATGGAACCATCTCACAGAGGGATCATCACAGCCCCTGGTGGCTTTTCCATTGCCATGGATGTTCTTTGTCCCTCAGCAGGGCTGTGGCTCTGGGTAACGAAGCAAATGAGGGTTTATTTTCCATGTTTTCCCTGCTTTGTTGCCTTTGGCAAGCACTGGCTGCTGCCTGCACACCGAGGATCTTCAGTAGATCTTGATACACTAAATCTCTTCCCTGTTTCTCTGATCCATGCCATGGCAGCCCTTGCAAGGGCAGAGYAWGCCAGCAGTGAGTTCATGTTTGCAKAAAAGAGAGAACTAGGCAAGCTCAGAACTAGGCAAGCTCAGAACTAGGCAAGCTCAAAGCTACCAGGCTGGCTTGGCTGCATAACAGCCTGTTAATGCAAAAAGCAGGCCGTGTTAATTGTTAAATATACTGTCATCCTTTCCAAATTCTCATCAAGCTAAATCCAGCTTCAGAGTAAAGGRATTAACTTCACCTTAAATGGAGATATTCCTGTTTAATGTGTGGGTATTGCTGGTGCTCATCTCTCCCCTTTTTCATTCGTGCACACTCCTCCGTTCTGCATGGGACAGAAATGCTGAAAAATCACAACAAAACACCTTGGCTGCTGCTCCAGGCTGGATTTGTGACCTCAGCATGTTCCCTCAAAACTGCACAGAGAAACATCCCTTTTCTGCAAGTCTTCTGAGAAGCCATTCTTTAATTCTTGTTGCTGTTTGGCAATTAATAGTTCAAGGAATCTCAACATTTGTTGCACCTAACAGGATGTCCTCAAAAGCTACAAATTCTGTGAACTTCTCAGTAACATCAGACCCAGCTCAATGTCTGGATGCCGTGCACAGCCAAGTTTAAGACACATCCTTTGGTGCAAATCCATTCAGATAATGGAAAGGATGTATTTAGTTGTAGGTACCAAGAGCTGCTTCCTTTTTGGAGCACAGATGTTAATAGCGATTGCAAAAACAAAAAAAACCTCAGTCATATTTTTAATGTGTTGCAAAAATAAAATGTTGCTCCCTAACTTTTATAACACGATACCCCGTGCTTAATCCAAACTTCTACAAATGTGGTTTTTTTGTTTTTTTTTTTTAAATCCCTGGATCTGTGAAATGTGGCGGGTTCATTTAACATCTGGAAGTGCTTTCACAGCAGTGACAAACGAGCCTGGCTGATTCCTTGGTGCTCCTACAAGCAGTCCCTAGCAGCACCAGTGCCAGTAAATAACAGATTAAATTTTCTGCACTGGAGATTGATGTTTGAAATTTGGGGTTTGTGCATTTCCTSAGGGGTTGTTACTCACACAGGACGTTGGGAGCTGTTTGTTTTTGGTCYGTAACCAGAGCAGGCACGCTGATGYTCATGAGGTCATTTTGGCTGGACCATCTCTGCTGCATTAATACTGAATAGTGCCCTTATTACATGCCCAGCTCCATGGATTTCATCTGCTAAAATTAGATATTTCCACTCAATTAAAGAAGYATCCATGTTCTTGGCTAGCAGGACCAGGAGTTGAAGCTAACCATTAGAAACTGTTTCTAATGCAACTTTTTCTAAAGTTTATTACAAATATAATTTATAATAATAACATAAAATGTTTACCATAAGTATGAATTTATTATTTTAATCCCTTTTRTTCAGGAACAAATGCTCACAGAGCCTGTGGTACCAGTTCCCCCATGGATTATTAAGGGAAGGATCACAGTGACAACTGTGGTTTTAAATAAATTAAAAACAAAC
>NW_026623629.1:571872-611952 GCF_030028575.1 Malurus melanocephalus
TTTCCACTGAGATTGTTTTCTCCTGCACCCACAGGGGTGCTGTGGGTCAGTCCTAAAGGCAGCTCCAGACCTGGCCATGTAACAAACACCCCATCCTTCACCAGGGCTGCAGGAATTCCTGCCAGCAGCTCCTCCCAAAATGGAAACCATGGCCCAGGATCTCATGACCTGCTCTGTGAACTTCTCTCATATCCTCACTGAAAGRAGTTTGTTTGTAGAGATTTTCTTTGTATTTACTGATCCAAACAGAGGAAGTTCTCTGTCATTTTCTTTCATTGCAACATTTTCTTGGAATATTCTTTTGTATGTTTTTGCTTCCTTTTYTTGTTTGTGTGTTCTCCAGGAGGCACGGAAGACATTTCCAAACAGTGCATGAACCAGGATTTTCTTGATGTGCTGCTCTTCAAAAACTCTCATCCATGCACTGGGGCTGTGCTCTTGAGACAAAATTCCTGGGAAGCAGCCATGGATTTGGGGTTCATGAGTCTGGGGTGTTCTGTTGGATACAAATGCCTTGAGTTGTAAACTGACACATTGATTCCTTTGCTAATTCCTTTCCCAAGAAAATTCATAATCTCAATTTTCTTAAGATAATTAAGAAAAAATCTTCATAAATGCCTCACCTGACAATACTGACTTACCAATAGAACTCGCCCTTGCAGGACAAACATTCCTTTTTCCATTGTGCCCTATTCTACTGAATTTTGCTCTCCCTGGAAATAGGACCAGCTTGTCCCAGCAGATAATTCTGCCAGATTCAGAGGGTGACCTTCCATGGGCCTGGCATGACCCATTTTATCTGCTGAGGCAGTGTCACCAAGTCCCTTGCCATTCCCCACCTGCTGTAAATGACACCAAAGGCAGAGCTGAGACAACAATTTACCACAAAATGGAATTGCAGGCCCATTTTTCTTCATTAATCTGATGTTAAACAGAACCTGTTACAGGGGCTCCATTGAAGGAACAGATGGTAAATACAAGTTAATGCAGATACAGATTAAATAATACTGGCAACAGYTCATGCATTTACACAGAGCACAGAGCGAATAAGTGCTAAATGTTCTTTGAAACTATGCTTAAATCATGGAATACRGAATCCTTTGATGGATTTGTTTTTAAATTTCTTCAGTTACAAAGTATGTCAGTGAAGACACAGGGTAAAAAGATCCCAAGATCTCTGCCTATAAAACTTCAAGATCCACACTATTAAATATTTTGAAGATTTTATTGCATTTTATATTTTTACTGAGTCACAGCATTAAACAAATTCCAATTGCTGGAGCAGGGGAGCCAAGAGCTGGACCACAAGAACCAAAACTGAGGTGCCTGAGCTTCTCCAGAGGGAGGAACTGCTGGTTCAAGAATAGCACAGCAATATTTCATTTGCTTTCACACCATAAGGTGCAAACTGGGAAGCAGCAAATTCCCTCCAGTGCAGCTGCACATCTGGACACTGCCTGCCCCAAACCCCTTGTCCTTCACCCTGCTGACAGCAGCTGAGTGTCCTCTGCTGTGGACTCACAGCCCAACCAAAGCTCTTTTGCCCTCGTGGTTGTTGTTTTCCCATGCAGGAGGATGGGGCTGGTGAGGAATAAGTCCTTGGGGTGTGGGCAGAGAGTTTAGGATCACCCCGTCAGGGGATTTTTAGGAAAAGGGCCCCAGTTTTGGCTGGGATTGAGGTAAATTTCTTCACTTCATTGTCCAGCTTGATAAGAAAGTGGCTGAGATGGTCCTGTTAAAAATTTTATTTTATTTTTAATGTTAAAACAATATCCAAGGGAATTTCCACATTCAATTAAAAAACAAAAGAGGCTCAGCTGAGTCTGCAGGACCTAATTTCAGTGCTGTAGCCAAGTGAAGGAGACAGAGGGATGCAGACTCTGTGTGTCCACAAAACCTTCTGCCACTTGACTGGATCTTCCCAAATATTACTTGAGGATCTCAAGCTCCCTTGAAACCATCACAAATGCACTTTGAAGGGCAGCAGTGACTCAAACAGAAAGCTTCTATTTTCTTTCTTTTTTCCTTTAATCTGCTCCCCTCATTTTCTCTTTGCTGTCTCATCTCCCTGCCTTTGTGTATGTTTTGAGGTATGCAGATTTATTCAAGTATATTTATACTTACTCAAACAAAACTTATTGCTTTGAAAACAACAATTACTCAAAAATCTGGGGAAGAGAAGACAATGAGTGGATGTTGTTCGCTGAAACAAAATAAAGCAAGACAAAGAAACTCTGGATTTATTACAAAACAGAAACCCAGTGCTTGCAAAACAATTTTCTTTAAGTGCAGTAATAATTCCTTGAGGCAGATAATGCAGGGCCCTTGCACATGAGCTACATTTCAATAGTGAGACCCAGCTCAAGACACAGCTGCAAAGTTTAGAGCAAGTAGGTTCTGGCTAGAAAATGTGCCTTGCAGAATTACAGCAGAATTTAGGATTGCTTGCTCTGCAACTTTTCAAACACCCAARGTMGTGGAGTTTTTGGTTATTTATYTTTTGGACTTAAAGATGARATGCCACAATCTGAGAGWAATGKCAKAACATGGATATTATTCCATTGGAGGAATGGAATCATGTYGATTTTATTTTCCATAATACCTACAAACTGCCAGTTCATTGATTCAGGGAATTCACCCRAAGATAAAACACCTGGAGTTCAGGTGTTCGATAGTGAGATCCAGCTCAATCCAGCAAGATACAGCCCCAAAGTTTAGAGCAAGCAGGTTCTGGTTAGAAAATGTGCTTTTCAAAAGKCTGGCTTGCCATTGTACAACAGGAATTTAAGGAAGGTGGCCCTGGTGGTGTTGGGAACAGAGGGAGGGTGGGACAGTGCTGTCCCCTCCRTGGGGACACTGCAGTGCCCAATTCCTGCTCTCACTGAGCCACTGAGGAGCTTCCTTGGGGTAAAACCCAACTCAAAGCATTTTCCTGTCCCCCAMACTCTTTTTCCTCTCCCCTGCTCTTTCTGCACTTTGTGAAAGCCCAGCTTGAAATGACTCAGAACCCATTTTACTTAGGTGGGTTTTCTTATGCATATATAACATTGCACTGTTACAAATAATAAATTCCTTCCCTTCCTTCGCAGCCTCTAGCACACATAATTTTGGCAAGCAGCTCGAATAAACATGTCTGTTCCCATCRGGGCTGCAGAAACATATTGGGTGCTGCCTGATCCAAGACACCTTTCCTCTTTCCTAGGCATTTGTACAGCCTCCTGCAGGATGCTTTGGAAACTCTGGAGTTTCCAGCATGACWGAAAATGCTCTCTCCAGATATTTTATATACAAATGATTTTCCTTTCACAATCTCCTCTCTCACTCTATCCCATGTTCCACTTGGAAAGCAAACCCATCAGTATTTATTTTATGTGAGCTCCACTTCAGAATGAAGTAGGGCTACCATTCTTGTTTATTTTTTTCCCCTCTCATCTCAGTTTTTTGTGCTCTTGGAAGGCTCCTTGTCTCATTTCCCCACTTGGCATTGATTCAGTGGTGGATTTTTTCCAGTGCTGAGAGGCCCCAGAGGAGTTGGGTTCTCGACTGGGAAGACCCCAGCAGTGTGAGGGCCCTGCTCCTCCTTCTCAGTCAGCAAAAATCACTTTTTCTGGGATTTCCAAAGGAAAACGCAGGGATGTGAGCACCAGCTGCCCCTGAGTTACCTACAACCCCTCCAGCTCCTTTACCAACCTTAGCAAGTGCTTTCATCTCATGTGGATTTTGCCAGAAGTCCTTCATGACTGATTTTAGAGGTCTAAAAGTCATCCAGGTGCTGTCCACGAGCCCTGCTCTGCTCCTGGGCTGTGGGAACACAGAAACTCAGACATTGTCACACTCTCCTCATGGCCATCAGCAGGAATGTGCTCTGGAAAACACCATCTCAAARGGAAGAACTGATATTATTTAAATTATACCAGAATTAACCAAATCAACAGGTCAGGTCTTTTATCCAATCAAGGCTCTTTGCACCATAGGTGCAGTTTAAAAATGTGAATTTAGCTGATGATTTTCTTCTGGATTCTAAAGATGTTTCAAAATTCTTAATTTTTGAGGAGGAAAACCAAGCTTTTTGGGAACTTTTTTTCTGAGAAAAAACAGTATTTAGCTCAGAGTAGAGATTTTGTTAGTGGTAAACCACACCAGACTAACCACTCCTGGCTTGGTCATGAGGACGAGGGACAAGAACATAAAACAGACCCAAAAGAAAGTAACAATCCAAGTAGCCTCATGGCTGAGTATCAAAATAGTAGTCAAAGGATTTAAAACAATATTATTTACAAGAATAGATCTAACAATGGGGCAATTTTCACCCCTATTTCCTAGTGTCAACTGTCTCACCATCTCAGTTTAATCTCAGGGGTTCCTCTGGACCCAGACCCTTCCAATCCTTCACCTTCTGAAGGGTCAGATGGCACAAACTAAAGGAGATAATTTAAAATGTCTTATCAATGTATTGCCTTTGAAATGTGAAGAGATCAAAGCCAGGATTTGGGGCAGAATTACCTAAGAATTCAGCTGACAGCTTATTTACATTATTATTGATGGCAGCAGTACCAGGACAGTCACACCCCAAAGGAGCTTTGCACTGTACACACAAGTCAAAGGCAAATTCCTGCCCAAAAAACAAACAGTTGAAAAGAATTTACTTCCTTGTCTTTTTATTTTTGACAACAGTGAAAATTTCAGATGGGAACACTGAAGACTGAATTCCAGTCTCCAGTGCCACCCAAAATATCAGGATGTACTTCTGGATGTAATCTAACCTTCATGAAACACAAGGAAGCATTTTGGATTTATAGTCCCATGAAAAAAATACTGATGGCACACTGACATAATTTATTTTGCTCTCTGTCCTAATCTTCTCATTTTCCATCAATACCTTTCTTCCTGGCTGCATCGTTTGAATTTAAGTTGCAGTGATAATTAATRGGTGTTTCATATGGTTTGAGCCTTGAAACTCTTCCCATTGTCCTGATTTTAGTTAAACTGTTCCACTTCACACCTTTGAGTAGGATTTAGTAAAATAAAATCTCATATTGGGGAGAATCTGGATGTTTCTTACCAAACCAGAGAAAATTGACAGGGTTTATGTATTCTAAACATCTCAAATGGATCACATCATCTYGGTCAGACCCACTCAAGGATTTAGAATCTCCCAGAAGAGATTCTGGCATAATTTAGGCTCCTATTTCCAAGAATAGGATGTTACCTTTGACGTGGACCTCCAGTTGTCCAGAATTATTTACACTTTATCATCTGGCCCATATTCTTGGTCTTGATGCTTTGTGAAAATGCAGAGGACAGCTCTGCCTTGCTTGTTAGTGCTGATCCATGATCAGCTGTGACAGAGCTCCTAGGAYAGGCCAAAAGATCCTATTTTAGAGGAAAATTGTGCCCTGCTGACCTGGATAGTCCTGGTGGATACTGTGGATTTTCCAGTCATAATTCAGCCGTGGCTCTGATCAAGTTCTTTAGATCAAAATATTAAAGTGCTCACTAATTTTTGAGCTTCTCAGATTTCAGGCCAATTTCCCTAAGGATAGATCAATTTGAGTTATAAAATTAAAAAAAAAAAATTCATGGCTTCACCTCAAGGAGCCTAGAACTGTGGCACCCTACTTCATGGTTCAAACTATAGATTAATGCTTATGTAATTATTTGTATATTATAGAATGATGTTAATGTTATTATTTATAAGAGAAAAAACATGGATTACATCATGTATTAGAAAAAAAAATCTTAATAAGGATGTAAATCCCTTCCAGGAGGGAAGCAAACATAGAGCCAGTGACCGCATTTCCCCAAGAAACTCCTTTTTCCTTTGAAMTACACTTTTTGAAGTATGACTTCCCACAGAAGGTGTTTGTTCCACTGTGTTGATTTGGTGTTTTTTTATCCACAACTGAGTGGATTTTAGGGACTCAGACTTTCCTGGGCAGGAGCAGGAGCAGCAGGAGGAGCGAGAGGCAGAAGCAGAGGTTGAGCCCTGGACGTGCCCCCATCCTTGGAGCTCTTTGACTTGGGGCACGTGTGATGCCTTAATCCAAGTTTACCTAAACCAGAGTCTGGAGAATTTAGAGAATCCAAAGCAGTTTTGTTCATAACAAGGCCTTCAGGGCCATCCAGGGCAGTCCCACASCCACAATGGACAATGGCTCACGGGTTTTTCACCCTTTCTCACTTTTGTCCATTTGCCCATCGGGGCTGAATCCTCCAATTGGGGCTGCAGCCAATGCAGTCATTCACTCCAAGTTGGCTCCCCCAATTCTCTGTTGTTTCCATCTCTTGGGGCCTGGCACAGGGAGGTGTCCTTGAGTTTGGGGCTGCAGAGGAATTGTTTTGTGTAAAAATGGGAGAGCAGRAGCTCAGCACTGTCTGTGGAGTCTGGAGTTAAACACTGGAGAATCACAGGGGTACAGAGACATGGAAATAGAGAACTCCTGAGGGATCACGTGCACAGCAGCCCTGTGGCAGGGCCACGAGGCAAATCACCGTGCCCAGCCAGCTCCCCGAGCTCAAAGCCCAGACTGGCAGGACATCAAGAACCACAATCCGTTCCAGATTTAGGCAAACGCAGCATGGCAGGTGTACAATGGAATTTAGGTCAGGCAGGGAGGAGAGATCAACAGCACAGAGCCACGGGCTCTCATCCTGACTAATCAAACACTGGCCAGAGCTTTGGTCCTGGCAAAGTGGCCCAAACTGGGGATAATCGCATGTTTGGGGAAAAAAAAACCTTTGGGTGCTCATGGTCTGACCAGATCACTAGAAATTATTGTGATAAAAAGCATAATCAAATAACCAGGTTGGCTGGTAGCAGCCTGAACAACTATTGCAATAATATAATCCAGGTCTGCAATGAAATTTTTGGGGGAAGACCAGGGGATAAGGCAAGAGCTGGTGCAGCTGTGTAGATATTTGGTAGAGCAAAATTTTTTGTTATATAATTATATATAATTATTATTTTATTATATTTATTCTATTCTTATTATGTAAGAGCAAGAACAATTTGGCACATTAGATTCAACAGAGAACTCAGAGGTAAATTCCTTCATTTCTATGACTGATGTAAAATATTTTTAAGCATTGTTCAGAAAATTGCTCTTTGTTTTGGGCAGGTGTTTGACAAAGCCTTCGCAGCAGCATGAAGGTGTCTGCAGAAATCTAAAGCACATAAATCTAAAGAAATACCTCTGGGGTGAAGAAGGAGGATGTAATGTAAATTATTCATAGCTGGAAATGAGTAATTAGTCATTCTGTGGGGAGGAGTCAGGAAGCCCAGACCATGGAGGGGTTCTGGGCTGTTTTGTGGTCAGGCTGCAAAGTGACAACAAGAGGAAAAGCCACAACACCCCCAGCAAGAAGAAAATGTGTTATAGGAGCAGACTGTGAGGCAGAGAGCCCTTGAGTAAAATAAATAAAAAACTCAA
The DNA here is from genome assembly GCF_030028575.1 of Malurus melanocephalus. Taxonomy (NCBI): domain Eukaryota; kingdom Metazoa; phylum Chordata; class Aves; order Passeriformes; family Maluridae; genus Malurus; species Malurus melanocephalus. The sequence continues at coordinate 579,303 of NW_026623629.1, forward strand.
ACAAAACTCTGTCCCCAGGGAGCCAAGAAGAGGTGAAATGAGAAGATAAAGGCATTGCTTATTGTTGAGATGCCAAACCTCTACCTGTGCCTGGAAAGATGTCCCTCAGCCAGGGGAGGTCACCTCACCCCATGGGGTCACTCATTTAGGATCATGAATTCACCAAAATGTGACGCTGGGGTTAAATATGGCATTGTTTCTCACTTTGAGCACTTTGGGGTAGGAGTCAGAGTGACCTGAGACCCCACACAGGGAGAACTCCCTGCTTATGGRGCCTCATGGTCCATGGGACTGYAGATCCCTGCTCCTGGGAAGGAATTGGAATGAAAGAATTCAAATAAAAATGGAAAACAGAAATGTATGAAGATAAAATACATCTCTTTTAGCTATAGGAAAAAGAAGTCAATTACTTAAAAAATGGATGGTTTCACATACTTAGGGGAGTTAGGTTATTTAACTAACATCTATAGGATTTTGGGAACTGCTTTGGTAGGAATTTTTTTCTCTTGAAAACTAGAAAAATGGAATGAAACTGAGAGTCTTTATAAAATAAATKAATRYATTTTGTAAGGYCACCCWTCCCACAGCAGGARTATTGAAAATAGATGATTYTTAGGGTCCCTTCCATCCCAAATCATTCTATGATTATAATTCAAACATAGAATTTGTAACTTTTGGGGCCAAACTTTGGGAAAAAAGCCAAATGTGATAAAATGGGTTTAAAAGATCTTCAAAATTTTAATTTTAATATTAAAATTCACTCTCATTTGAAAACATTATTAATAGCATGTAGAGCATACCTAAGTTTATTTAAGCTGTTAAGTTATTGCAACATGTTGGTTTCAYAGGCTCAAACTATGCAACAGATTTAGGGCAAAGATCGGGAAATATTTCCTAGGGRATGGAGACCTCCATTTGAATTTTCCCACAAAAAAAAAACGGAATGAGGGTTGGCAGTTTGGTTCCTGGTGCTGGAATAATTTTTACAGGTATTTGTGACCTGCAACCTGTCAAACAGAAGAAAAGAAAATGTATACAAGGCAGAGAGGAACCACAACAGAGAAAGAAACTTTTAAAACAGGGCAYATATATAGGTCAAGAAAAAGTTTCCATGGAGCAGGGAAAGCAGGGAAAGAAGATTTAGGAGACAGAAATAATTACTGAGAGAATTTTTTGGCATGAGGACACTGTCAGGATAGAGTCAGTCAAACAGCCATTTGAAGTGAAGTTGGCCAGTTTTTGCTGTATGAGCAGCGAGGATCATTTTTACAGGGCTGAGGGAGGAAATGAGAAGATTACACATAAATCAACAGAATTGGAAAAATGTAATAATATAGAATTCTGACAAATGCTGGTTGCAAATACATTCACTTATATAAAAGCTCCTACCAAAGCTGCACATAAACTCATAAGCTACCAAGAGTTGGAATAAGAGGCTCTGGGGTTTTGCTCATAAAAATGTGCTGACATGGTCGGGTCAATTTTTTTTTTTTTTTCCATTAAGTTTAACAGTAGGATCAGAATGTACATCCATGCATGGCTTGAGAAGAAAAATGTCCAATTTGTGAAGCCTGGTACCAGCCAGTGAATGAGATTAAGAAAATGAGATCTTAACACAGGGTAAAACTCCTGCTTTTTTCCCATAAAAAAAAGAAAAAAGAGCGATCACTCTGTCAGCAGCAAAAATGATGCAGTTCTTGTGGATGCTGGAAATATCACATTGCATTTACTGTGGCAAAGCAAAGCTGACAGAGATTTACACATTTCCTTCCTCCTGACTTCATTTTCTTTATTGTGTTTACTTTTTAAACAGAAAATGTTTCTTGCAGAGAGAAAAAAGACCAAATGGAATGAGAGAGATAGAATTAACTGTGATCAGGCACCTCAACTCAGCCATTTTCTCTTTTGTTTAATATAAAGGGGCCCGATCACAAAGTGCTGATTTAATTTTAGTTCCATCTTTTAACCAGGGAGTAGAATTATCAATTCAAAGAATTAYATTCAAAGCCCTCAGTAAGACTATAAAAATACCATTTAGCTGTGTAAGTAATGGTCATGTAAAGTGCAAATGAGCACAGTCAGATCCTCCACATCTCTGCAGAGTGGTGTGTGGTCAAGGACAGAGAGCCATTATCTCCTCCAACAACTCAAACTGTAATTAATTTATTTTTTCCTGCATGCAGTTGTACTGGTGATGCTCCTTACAAGCTTTTATCAGAACTACAGCAAAAATATTCTCTGGAAATGACTCCTTATTGGGTTCAGTAACCTGAGAGCCCTGAAAACATTTACATTGTAAAAAAATAATTTCCCAGAACTATTCTCAGTACTATAAACACTGTACATATCAAAATGTGCCTTTCCTCTGATGCCTGAGGCATTCATGTGATGGCAATTTAAAGTCCAAAACTTTTGGTAACTGTTTTTCAAGAGCCAAAAGAGATAAAAAAGATTTAAAAATATTTGATAGACAATGTGAGTTAAAATGTTCAAAGAAAACAGGCCTGAGCTTTGCATATTTTTCTGTCTGAGAGGTTTTTTATTTCTCCTTCTTCAAACCCTGAGGAGCTTCAACCATTTGCCTGTGCAGAACTAGGACAATGAGAAAACTGAGTTTGTGGTAATCCGTGAATGGAAATGCACTAATGTTCAGAAAATAAACCAGGTGAAACACCACATGGTGATCCCAAACCTAAAATATTCCCTGTTTCATGGTGTGAAATGCAGGTTTGCTGCTGCTCTCAGCTTCAGGTGTGCACACCCTGGGTACCACAGGCTGAGGAGCAGGGATGGTTTTCACCTCTGAGTTTATCATAAAACCCACAAAAAAACAGTAAACAAGGAATTGCAKTGGAGAAGTTACTTTCACCACAGACACGAGAGCAGATAAGAGAAGATGAAAGTGGATTCTTCACTAAGGAGGGGAGCTAATAAATTAAAACTCTAGATAACACCAAGAAAACGTTGGCTCTAGGAAAATCCAGTAGGTGGGCCATCTGCTCAGCAATGCCAAAATTAAATGCAAATTTTTAAAGACTGTATCACCTGGAAATTGCAGGGATAGAGACCAACCAGCAACTACAGAGAGCCGATTTTCACCCAGACAGCRGCAGAGGTGGGAAAGCCTTGATTTTATTGCTCAGAGCTATAAAATGTGGATGTTGAGCACACCATCTGCAGAGGTGGCAGCCCGTGGGCTGGCTGTGCCACATTTCCACTTTGTTATGAACGATAACAAAGTCCTGCAGTGGCAGCAGTGGCTCCGCCACGCAGGTGGCGTTGGCAGATAAACGCCTTTTTGGAATGAGCACTCGAGGTCAGGATAATCCAGGGAGCTGTTTGAGCAAGGAAACAAACAGCATTAAAATAAACATGAGCTGGCTGTAGCCTGCCCTGCCTCGGCTGGGGTGTTTATGGCAGGTTCCCAAAGGGAGCAGGGCCCCTTGGTAGCCCTGCAATGCACCTGCTGCCTTTGTAGAGCAAACCCACTCCTCTGTGTTCACTTTGGGCATCTCTGCCTGCCCTCCTTGAGCTCAMAGGCTGTGCAGACCAAGAAAACATCCAGGTTTACACCTTATTTTCATGACCTGCATCACGGAGAGGTAGGTTGAAAAACACGCCTTGTACAAGCAAAAATGTTGTCAATTTAAAAGGAAAAAATTGAGCACCACGTCTTTGGCAGAGCAGCCCACCCTGAACAATTCATAGCTGTTACCACCACAATGATAAAAAATAAGCTTCATATCCAACTTCAGTTTTCAGACACGGTTACACACCMAAATGTGCCATTCACTGTGATTTAAAGGAGACAGTCACCATGAAGATGAATTAGGACACAGCAAGCTGGGTGAGATCAGCTCTGCAGTGTTGTAATTGTRTTTAAATACGTGGACAATCTATGGAGTGGAAAAAAATCACACCAGCTCAGAGTGAGAGGTCTCTGACTCTGAATGTGTGATTTAACACTGGTTTGGAAGAATAATTTGCAGTGGGATGAAAGGCTGCTCTCGCATCCATTAATAACAATCAGGATCTCCTTATACAAAATTATTTTGTGAGAGTATTTTCTTCTGTTTGGTTCTGTGTTGGGCTGCAAGGGAAAACATTTGTTACCAGTTTCAGTGCAGGCAGAAGGAGTTCTTGGCTCTTCCATCTTCTGAAATTCATCCATCTTCCCAATTAACTATTTAATTTTATTGTGGATTTGGAAGCCCTAAACCCACCCCTGCGCTGCTACACTCTACAAGCCGTGTTTACAGAGCTCTCTGACCAAAGACACTTTATAGAAAGCATTTATTTAGGGAAACTATTTTGTGAATCTGGAAGAAAAACCAAAAGTGAAAACCTTAAACAGTCAAACTTTCATCATTACTTTTGAATTGAGTGCAAATATTTGAGTCAGCAGAATACAGACATCAGTAAGAAAATAGCTTATCTGCTCAAAATACCCTTAAAAATACAATGACAGGACCATGCTGGGTATTTTAGGATACTTATAAAAAATAAGTGCATGGGAAAGATGYACAGTAAATGATAAGGCAGATGTTTATACAATCTTTTTACAGACTCCAGAGCAGAATTCTGTGTCACTGATGGTTCCTTTTGGTAAACACGTTCAATTGCTCCACTATTTGGGAGCCTTTACTAATTTTCTCTTTGCAGGCAGCAGAGATAAGAAAAGTGCACTGCCAGCTCTTTTCATGCTGCTGGAGCCTTGGAGCTGCTTTTTGCCACAGCTGGTACAGAGGTGGAACAGGGTCTCATATTTCTGTCTAATAATAGCTATCATTCGTGGGGAGTTACATTCCCAGGGCACTTATCTGCTTCTCATATACACACATTTGCATAGAGATACGCATAAAAATAGATTAAAAAGAAGAATTTATGTGTGTAAAAAGAGAACACTGAAGGCAGAGTTCTCAGAATGTCCTTTAGCAGAYTTCCTGGGGGCTGCCTGCCGTGCTCCAGGACAGAGCGTGCGGTGCGCTGCCTCGGGGATTTATTTCCACTTCCATGGCAATCYRCTGTGAAATTATGATTTTTCAGTGYTGAGTGGCTGCTGCTGGCAGGAAATGGGGTTTATGAATGCTAATGATACATGATTGGAGCCCACCACACGGCTCTTTTCCCTCCACTGCAGGAGGAGGCTCTGAGATCTGCGCCAGCAGCGCTCGTCTCCTTCACCACTCGGCCCCGCAGGCTCTGGAGAAAGTCCCAGGATCTGTTTGGGATTAACTTCGGAGAMTTTTGGGACAGAAATTGCACCTTCCACCCCAAATACATCAAACTAATACAGGCAAATCTTAGGAGAGGGGCTCARCACTAGATAAAGTTGAGTAAAAGGGATCCATCATCTCTTCTTCCACTCCAGCCAGAAAACCTGCTCCAGCATACTGACATCCCAAACCATTAAGGTCCTACCCAAAAAAGGGTGGTTATTGCATCCAGGATATCAAATTTTTCTGGTTTTCCCCTCCCTTATCTGCAGACAAAGCCGTGCCAACAGATCATAAAAACACACCAGGAGGACTGATGAGAAAATTGGCATTATTGAAGGAAAACCTTGCCCTTAGGTGCCAAGGATGACCAATGAACTCTAATAAATGGAATTTATCTTCTTGAAAACAATGGGGCTTAATTACTTTCTTTCTAGATTTTGGTATGGCTCTGGAGTTTTGACAAATTTGACTTTTACACAACAACAGGATATGAAGGGAACATTTCTCTGTCCATCAGGGTTAGAAGGCAGCTGCCTCTGAATTAGATGTGATCACATTGTTCATATTTTTAAAAATGTCTCTGGTTCTGACTCAAAGWGTTCTGGATCACTGCATGAAAACTCAGTGTTTCCTTGCCTGATACTGATTTTAATTGCAGCTAATTAGCATTAGGTTGTTTACATGYCCAGTTTGTCTGAGGATGGGAGATTGATGATATCTGTTACAGGATATTTTTCCCAGCTGCTGAAAGTGTGCAGTGTTTGAAAGTTAATTAAAAAAGAAGAGGAAYGGAAGTAACAAAAGACTTAGTTTAAAATGCTGTTAAATGCCACAGTGGTTAAATCCATAATTTTAAACCATTACACCATAATTTTATCATGTTCCTTTCCACCATTTACACCCAAACCTTAGAACACAAATCTTATCCTTTTACTGTTAAATGACACTTTTTGAAGAACAGTCATTTAACTTCRAATTGCCATGCTTATCTGTGAAGTTAAGAGTACTAAGGGAAGTCTAAGCCCCATATAATTGAAAACATCAAATTATATACCCATGGAAATGGGATTTAGAATGGAAATAACAGCTGATGCTTAACTGAAATAGATAYGTTGGAGGAACAGTTATGCACCTGATTTTTAATTCTTCAGATGACTCATTTAGGCAGGAGTTACCAGTCCTGTAATTTTGAAAAAAGGCAGAGGTCAAACCTTGTATTTACAAATCCATGTTCCTTGGTTATTGCATATTTATGCCAATTCAGATTTACATGTAAGTTATAAACCTGAAAACACTTTAAGCTGATTAAATGAAAGTGAATTTCTTATTACAGCATGCAGAAACACACCTRCAGAATAAATAAAAAGCCCTGAAGSAAATTTAAATATAAAGTGATTAATACCTGAAGCTGATGAATAATAGAGTTTTATAAGGAGCATGCCAATGAATCAGGCACCTCTGCTTGCTGTCAGTCCATGTGGGTGGGCTCTGCAGCTGGAAAAACCAAGCTGGRGTCGGGTGGGTGGAAAGGTCTGAACACACCCACACGTGGATGTGACTGCACAACAGGGACTGACCCCTTAGCACTCACATCCTCGCTGAAAAACGCCAAAGAAAGCCAAATATCATCGAYCTCAGTGTTTGTCAAGAGTTCTGCCAAGTTCCAGACAAATCTGTGAAGAATAAACACGATTTTACTCGAATTCTTAATCACTTCATTAGCAGAACCAAGTAGCAACTATGACTTGCAACTTTTTTCATACTGTGAACACATTTTATCTACCAACTGTTTGGTCTGTGAACTTCTTTTAATTGCACAGTTTCAGCAAGGACAGTTTGGGGAAAAGATGAAAGGGTCAAAACAAGGATCCTGGAGGAYAAACTGTTGTCTTTAAAAGCAATCCCTACTGGAAGAAAATATGATGATTGAGAGGCCAGTAGGGGAAAGCATGAGATAAGTCCCAAACTATTTGAAGTAAGGTTCCCTTTGATCTGCCAGGCCTTTCCATGCATAAGGAAATTCAGTGGGGTGCTAAAGGCTTTRCTAATCTCCCCAATGATATGCTGAGGATGCTTAGGGAGGAGGTTAAATGGGCCTTACAGTGTGGCTTGACTCGTGAACTCTTGAAATAGAGGACTAACCTTCCTCTTAAAGATATTTGCAAAGCCTGCATTAGCAAATGAGTGGGCAACTGTGCGGGTGAGCTCAGGCCAGAAAAGTCCTTTTAAAAAGGGAATCTTCAGATGAGCTTTGCCTTTAGCAGTGTGATATTGTGGGGTTCCCACAGGGCTTTGGGAACAAGAACAAGGGGGGTTTAAAATCTTGAGGAAAACTGGCAATCAGAGGGGCAGGCTGGCAAAAACCTTTGACAATTCTTGCGGTGACACTCCTCATTTGTAGGTTAACCTTCAACATTACCATAGCATTCAAAGCCAGGCATGAGAGCAGAATCAATGTTTGACTAAAGAGCCTGGAAGTAAACTGCAGAGCCTTTCATTTGTTTAAAAGGTTCAAATCATCCACAGGGAGGAAAAATGAGAAAGAGTTGGGAGAGAAGGGAGAGACGTAACCCATATGGGCACCACTGAGCTCTGCAGGACCACACAACGGGGCTGGATGCAGGGCATGGGCTGGGAATGGGGCACTGCTGGTGGGCTCTGAAAGCAGAGCCAAAATGAGCCACAAAATTGGCAGGAGCTACTGTAACCTCAGGGCTGGGGGCTGGAGAGCATCAGTGTCCAACAGGAGGGTTGGGGTCAGTCTGGAGCCACCCAAACCTTGGGTCTGGGGGCTGGAGAGCATCAGTGTCCAGCAGAATGGTTGGGGTCAGCTCTGAGCCACTCAAACCTTGGGGCTGGAGAGAGTCAGTGTCCAGCAGGAAGGCTGAGGTCAGTCTGGAGCCACTGGAACCTTGAGTCTGAAGGCTGGAGAGCATCAGTGTCCAGCAGAATGGTTGGGTCATTTCTGGAACCACCCAAATCTTGGGGCTGGAGAGCATCAGTGTCCAGCAGAATGGCTGGGTTGGGGTCAGTCTGGAGCCACCCAAACCTTGGGGCTGGAGAGCAGCAGTGCCCAGCAGGAGGGCTGGGTCAGTTCTGCTGCAGCCACAGCCAGCTCTCCTCTCCAGACAAACTGCCTGGAACAGCTCATGGACTCCCAGCTTTTCTCCAAACAGGTTTTCTGAATCAGTCAAACAGCCCAGCGTGGAAATTGTGGCAATAAATAGAAAAGMACCTTGCTCTGGTGGCACCACCTGCAGCCTCCCTGTCCGTCTGTGCAGCCAATCTCCCTCTGACCAATATTCATATCCCCAAACACAGTCTCAAGCCTGTTTTTCAGATACTCCCAGCTGTCCAAGGGCTGTTTAGCTGTTCCATGCACAGTGAMATGCCTTTGCCATGAGAAACCTCCCACCACACATTTTAGTGGCTGGGGTCAGACCCATCTGTGGGAGGTGAGGGTTGAGTCACCTCAGCCAATGGAAAAAATGATTCCTTACACTGCAGGTAAGAACTTTAATTGGTGTACTGTGGGCATTGGTATAAATACAAGTTTTGAAGCACTGCTTTGGAATTCAGCTGTCCTGGGTTTGTTACTGTCATTATTTATTTGGTTTTGTCTTATCTGGGGGCTTGAGTCACTGCATTCCTGAGGAAGGTGCCAGCATTTTCACTTGGAATGACAGACTGACATTCTATAGGCCTATTTTTATATCTGATTGCACATGAAAGGAARCCTTTATAATTCTGTAAAAATGGATACGTTTTTGAGCAAATTTACCTGGAACTGACAGGCAGGGAATCCTATAAAACCAAACAGGCTTAGGGCTGAGATAGGAGCCAGTCCTAATGCTGTTAAGGCTCAGTTTCTGTGCAGAATCAGGGGTGGAGGTGCTTTGAAAACTTCACTGGCAGGAGCCAAATATCTGAAAATRTTAGACAACTGAAACATTACTTTGATTTTGAGGGACCAGACTTTAGATATGGATATCAGTATTTCTCTGCTGGTATTTCTCATTGAAAAATTCAGATTGACAGTTTATTCCACTGATGTTTTGAGTACAGAATATTCCAAATATACACGTGGGTGTTTCAGCAAAAATGGAAAATACTATGAACCCTTCTTATTTAAGCTTTTCTAATGAATGAACCTCTGTCTAAAGTCAGTAAAGTGACGTCTCTAAAAGCTGTAGAGTGAGCTGGTGAAGGGCAAATATCCTTCCTTTTTTAGGCATCATGGCTGGTGGCTTTGCCTTTTGCTTGTGTTGCCTACTGGATGAAACAGAGGAGAGGAAGGCCAGTTAGAACCTCAAAAATGTTACAAAAAGACAGGAAAACCAGTTTTTTCATCAGGGCACACATTTCTTGTGTGAGTTTCTAAGGRTTTCTAAGGGTTCTCTGTGTAAACAGCCACAGAGGGCGAATAGGGCAGCTCAGTCAAAAGGTGAGATCATGGAAACCACCAAWCATTTATGGCCTCACCTCAGAGACCTCTCAGCTCCATGTGGCTGCCCCTTCCAGGCTTTAAAGTTTCCCTGGTTTTGAGGCTTCCTGCAAACCCAGAATTGACTCAGCCCTGACCCTGCCCAGCAGCCTGGCACSTCACCCACTCCTCTGAGTCCCCAAAGGTCCTCGTTCTTCACCACCCCACAGGAGGAAATGCCCACAGATGATGCTTAGTGAGCTCTTATATTTTATAAAAAAACATAGGGGCTGCCAGTGTCTTTCAAAATTCTTCAGAGAAAAAAAAATAGAGTCATATAGTTATTTTAAAAAATGTATCATTAGAGCTTTTCTGTTGGTGCTGGATGAGATTCAGACCAGTTCTCCTCATTCTAAACCATGGCCAACAGCCCCGTTACAACACCCTCTCAACTCTGGATTGTTCTCCTCACCACAGCTCCTGGTACCACATCTGATAGCAAATGCCATCGCTTTGTCTGGCTCATAAATCCTCTGATGAGCTTGGGGGGCTCCACATGCCCCATTCTCAGAGACAGGAGTTCACCACAGCTCAGAAATATTTAGAATTGTTTATTTGTGTGGATGTGCATGAGCGCAGAGATAAGTGCATGGGTGCATGTTTATGTATTTAACCAGGCAGAAATAAACTTTCTGGGTGGAAGCTGATAATGGTCAAATGAAAGCAAGCAGTGAAATRATTGCTAAAATAATCAAAAGTCCCTTTTTTTGTCCTCACAAAACAAGTCCTCGCTGGTGCTGTTAAATGCTGATGTTAAAACCTGTAACTAGTACATGGAAATATGGAAAATTATACTGAATCCCTGACTTCTGGATAAGACAAAGAATGTAAGTTGGGCCCAAATATTGATGTTATCTATATTAAGAAAAAAAAAAAAAAAGTTGAATTTAAAGAGGCACAGGTTTGAACCAGAGGAAAAACAATAAAGGAAGGAGCAGAGCTGGARCAACACCCAGGGATGTGCACAATCATGATGTGAAGTGTAAGAGATAACAACACAGACTGTGACTGCTGAAAATTGAGCAAAGCAGAGAAATTCAGAGTTTTATACTGGACAGGCCATATGGGTATGTGGTCAGATGGGAGGATGGAGTGCCAGRWMRCTGCTGGCATTGGGCACCWSCTGAGGATCTGAATCTCCCYGGCCATCACGAGCTCTTGGTGTTYCATGGAAACCAAAATGAGCAGAGCCCCACAGAAAACAAACCTATGTCTGAGAGCTGAATTCCCAGGCAGGTCATGAGCATAAACACCCCTTTGGAAAGTACCTAACAGCACATTTAGTGTGAACACACTGCCAAAATCCTCCAAAGAGCAGAGTTTGTGCAAAAGTTGTCCAGTGGTTCTGCAAAGAGTTGGAGGGCAGTCCCCTGAACCTCTCTGTCCCCAGAAATCTTGAATTTCCCTTGTACAGTGCAGTGCTTTAGAGACCACTGGCACAAACTGCAGGAGCTTTAGCAGGGTCTGGCAGTGGGGGCACAGAAAGTTGGGTTTAATTGCCTTRGGTGACATCTGCTTACATTTAAATATTTTTGTATTTATGCAATAAATATTTAAGTATAACCAAATAAATATAAATCCATTTGTAATAAATTTTATACTTAAATTTAAATTTAATAAATATAAATATAAATATATAAATATAACATTTAAATTTAGCAATCTTTCTATCTATATATCATTTAAATATTTTTTTATTTATATAATTAAAGAATGGGTTATAAAAGGATTATGTAACAATAAGAGATGTTGGCCAGGTGTTTCTCACCACTGTTGCACATCTGCAGCCTCCAGCTTCAGGGCTGCAACCATCCAGTTTGTATTTCTTGTCAGACATGAGCCTGGGTGTGTGTCCCAGCATTGTATGTCAGAGAGGGACAGACATAAATACAGARATGGAAATTTCCCAAACACATTTGTCATAAGGTCAGATAAGTGGGGAAAAGCTTGATCCAGCTAATAATTAATAGCAGACATTCAAAGTAAGAAAACTCATCTTGTTTGTTATAATTCATTGTTATAAAATGTGATTGTGTTCTGTTGAATTTATGAGGGAAATCCTCCAACCTCTGCTTATTTTTAAATGCCAGACGAATCAGATTTGTTATTTGTTATCTTTAGCAATAATTTGTGATATAATGAAAAACCTGGTATGATTTATACAAAAGAGTTTATGTCTTCATTGTAAATAAACACTGTCCATTTTGTGCYATTAAGCTGAATCAAGAAATATGTGGTTTAAGATGCAGTTTATGAGACAGTGACTATCAAAAATGATAAATAGCATGGCAATCTTTTTGGAAAGGATGTAAGTCTTCGTGCTTCCAGGACAGAAGATAACCTCTAATTAATGGGGGCTAGTAGGAATTCTTTCCTGTCAGCAAGTTATTCCATAATTGCCTCTGTAAGGCTTCCTGTCCTTTCTCTGAAGCAGCTGGCATGCTGCTGCAGGAACAGGATGATAAAATCAATGAAGCCCTGACCCACTCCTGCACCTCTGTGGATATCTTTTTTATGGGAATTTTTCACCCACCCTGGTTCAGTTTGCTTTGTTTGTGAGGCAGAAGGAATGACTTTGCTTCCCTTAGTGATGTCTTCACTTGTGACACGAAAAACAAAGCCAAAATCCCTCAGCTCATGTGTTGGCATGTAGGAAGGAAGGCAAAGTAATTTCTTTTTTTTTTCAAAAACTTCACCTGGAGAAGCAGTTGGTTGTGTTGTTAATACAGATCCACAGTATAAGTATCCTTCTAATAGGAGGGGAAAAAAAAAGTTTAATTCTTGGGAGCATGTCTGGGTAAAGGAAATCTCACCCCAACCATCCTCTGAGCTCTGGAGCTGTGTTTGKGAAGCCTCCCCCTTGCCCTCAACTCTGTTGCTTATAATTTCCCCCTGTTATTTCCATTTGTGTCTATCAAAACTAGTTTTGGAGTAAAATATTATTTTTCTATGCAATAGGTAGGCCTCCAAAATGTCCTGATGGTTGCAGTGAGTGGGTGACTGGGAGGAAATGGCCCTCTGGAAGTGCCTTTGCCCTTTTGTGTGTTATAAAAAGCAGCTGAGGGGTTGACACAGGCTAAGACTGCCTTAATTTAACATTAATTTAATTAAAAGTTGGTGCAATGAATCACATCTTACGTGTCTTTGGAAAGGAGGGCTGTTGATCTTTAGCTAATAATGCAGTCTGAGATAATAATATAWTTGCACTTTTGAAAAGGTAGGAAGTGGGCTGGGAAAGGGAAAGTTTSCAGTGGGTGATAAAACTGCAGATGCACACACCTGGTTTGGGAAGATGGGCTTTCTTCCTGTGGGACAGGATCTGAGCCAGTTAAAGGAACTCCTAACTGGCACTTTTTTTTTGTTCCCCTGGGCAATCCAACCACCCTGAGGTGTATTTGCAATCCCCTTCCTCCCCTCCTTCTCCCATCAGTGTCAAAGTGTCAATTATATTGTCCTTTTTCTTTTCTTTTTCCTTTTTTTTCTCTTTTTTACTTTTTTTTTTTCACTTTTTTTCTTTGGACATAAACCAGAAAAAATGAATCTACTCATGCTTCAGATCCCTGTAACTTCTGGAGGTTGTACTCACCATCAGTTCCTACCTGTGAATAAAGCCTTCAAACCCTATTCAAACATTACAGCACTAATTATGGTTTCCTTCAGTAAAATGYTCCTAAACTATAATTACCCATAAGATTACACATTGGCAGCTAAACAAAAAATGGAATTACAGGATTCTACCAGGGGGCTGAGCTCACCCCACTGTCTCAGTCAATCAAATCTGGTGAGAGGACAAATGCAGTAGCAGGGGAAAAAACCATCCCTGTGCTCTCCTCAGCCCCAACATGAGCAGAAATCTCATTTAATACTCAGTGTGCTCTATTCCATCTATTCCATCCCAGTTCCCAGCTGATATAAACAGGTGTTGATCTGCTGAAATATTAATTTCCATCAGCTCAGATTTCAGTTCACCCTGCAGAGCTCTCATCCCTTTGTGTTTAATGTGAAGTGCACTGTTACCATTATCAAAAAGGGAAAAACACTAATGCACATTTTGGGGTCTTTTTAAAGGAAACAGAATTTTGGAGCATAATTCTGGTAAAACAGACACTATTGTCCTTATCACTGCTCACCCCATCCATTTGTAGCATGAAACACGCAAATTAAACACATCTGGAATTTTGGAATAAGTTCAGACTTCAGAATAGATGGAGGATTAGAACAGACATTTGTWATCATCCTCTGTAAATCCACACTCCATGTGCACAGCCAGGTAGTTTCTTTTAATAAAAAAATTACAAGAGCAACATAAAACTTCTTATTCCTGCTTGTTTGAATTCTGTTATTTGCCCCCACAATCTGTCAGTTTGGCTGCATGACACTGATTTAAAGCTAAAACAATTTACTGACCAATTACTTCCACAGACAACCATTTCGAGCAATTACAAAAATTAAAAATGCATTTTCACACTGCTTAAAAATACATCAGTGAAGAGCTTTTWAAAAATGCAGCATGAGGTTCTAAAATTCCCTTTTTTTTTCTTAGATAGTAGCTGAGGAAGTTATCAGAAAACCCAGAAAATGTTTTATGTTCCCCTACATAAGGCAACTCCTGGAATTGCAAATGCATTTAAATTGGAAACCACCTGCTTTCTTCCACAAACCTGTTCTGTGGGGGTTTTTTTTTCTGTTAAATAACCCACTTTTGCTCCACTGTGTGGATGAAAAACATGGAATACACATCTATTCCATGAATGTTCCTGTTGGATTTTCTGTGCCTGAAGATGCTGCAGTACTGCTCACAGCTCTGCAGAGCACATCCCCTTCCTCCTTCGGGCAGAATTCAGAACTAAAATGGCATTTGCTGAGGRGTTGATTGGAAATTAAAACAGATTTTGCATATGCATGGAGCAGGGGTGGGAAAGGAGGTGGCTGTGTGGAAGGAAATGAAATTATGAGGGAATGAGGCACATGGAGGCACCAGAGCTGTGAGGATCAGAAATTACAGACCCTGCACAGTCCTGTGCAAGGGTGCCTCGATTTAAGGGCAAATTTGTGAGTTTGAGGAGAGTGTCTTAAAAATTGCTAAAGCATTTCATGGTCATGAGGAGAACTTTAATTTAGGAGGCAAATACTGGTGTTCCCACACTCCCAACTGAAGAAATTACCATTTTCTGTCTGTCTGTGCATCTCCTGTCCTTTTAAATAAACCCTGGGTTCCAACCATCACCATTGGMTCTTGTTTTACAAAGTCTTTTTCTCTGTTTGTGGCTAAAAATGTTCTTTCTACTTTCTGATTTTCATGGATTATTTAAGAGGAATTAAAAACAAGCAGTGAAAAACTGTTGTAATCAGGGCTGGGATCTCAGATATTGTCATGACCTCTCTTGCATCCATTTAAAGCAAATATTTCCACTTCCTTGGGATTCTGAAAATGTGTACATTTGACTTCTAAACACACAATAGGTGCAGTGTTGGAAGCAGTTTTACACAGGTGTGAYTCCTTTGGTTTTGATGGAGTTTTTCTACATCTCCACTGGCAGAGGAAGTGAACAAATAATCTGCAGCTTTGAAGGCAGARCTACAACAGGAATTAACAGAGAATAAGTCTTCTTTTTGAAAGTGAAGCACRGGAATGAATTTGAAATGTGTTTTTATATGCAGACACACAGTGACGGGGAAAAAAATTACAGAAAGGAAGAGGGAATCTTTTGTTGTGAAGTCAAAATTCCCTTTAGAACCATGAGAGACAACCCTGGAGTGACAATAGCTACCATTTTTGCTCTCACATTGGAATTAAATTGAGGATTTTATGGAGCTGTAGGCCAGGGCTTTTCTGAGGTTTTTTTTTCCCCAAATTTCAGTGCCTGAGGTGCTGAGTGGACACATCCCCTGTAAACCGAGGGAGGAAAGGGCAAGAGCTGAAATCCCTGAGCACAGCCTTGGGSAAGCTTTACAAATATCATGGTGAGAACCAGATTTCCAAAAGGCATCAAAAAATATCTGTAAATCCTTTGGAAAGTCTGATTACCTGGGTAAAATCTCTCCAAGATCAGTGAGRTGCATCCATTCTCCTCCCTGTGTTTCACGTCAATCCCCCTTCAGAGATTTTCACAAACATTGAAAAGATTAATGTCCAAACACAAAAAAAAATAATTAGAACAAACTCATCTTTGAACAGGACTGAAAGAAAAGGAAATAGCTGATTTAATTAGGCTTTAAGTGATGATTCAGACCAACATAAATCTCAATGAAAGGACAAAAATAATTACAGGTAGTTAATGCCAAAGTATCTGAAGCTAAGGAATTTTTTTAGCCTTGAGCACAGTACACAACACACCCAGTTCTTCCTTCTGTAGATAACATAGTGCATCCTCTAATTTAGGTCACGGAGTTTCTTTTGCACTTGTAATTATTTTTAATACTGACATTTCTTTTGYCATAAAGGAGACGGTGCTGATAGCATAAAGAAGCCAGCCTGTCTGAAACACAAAAAAAATCTGGTTTGTTATTCCTGGAGCTAAAATGGCCTGAGTCAAAAACAAATTGCATCCATCATTCTGCCACAGGATAGATCAGTATAAAATCCATGAGGTGCAAGCAGAGCTAGATTCCATATTTTTTCTGTCTCTGTTTGGGGTTAAATGGTGTTTCTCAGCCATGGTTTTATTTTTAATGTGTCAAAAAAGCAGCTCTTCAGTGGCAGTTTCTTGTATCAATTACAGCCAAATTGAGACTCTGATTTGAAAGATTCAGTTTTTTTAATGAAGATTTATTTCATACCCACACCTTCCAGAGCAGTTTAAAAGACACAGATATTGGAAAGATAAATAGAATATTTTGTCATTGATAAGAGCAGCAAAACCAACATCTGGATGGATTGGATTGAGGGCGTGGATTTTGTTAAGTGAAGCATTTTGGTAGTTCAGACAGAAAAAAAATATATTTTTTTGGGCAGATCTTCCATATATTTCCCTTTCTTTGGCTTGCAGGAGATGACAGATAATGTCCATTGGTGGATTTTCCCGCCTCACCACTTAGGGGGTTTCATAAATCTTATTTTAAAGCAAAAAAAATTACAGGACTATGGGAGTATGAATTATGTCTTAAGTCTCCATGTCAGATAACCTACATTTACGCAGGTGGGAAGCAACAAAATTTCAGAATTTCAAAACAAACTCGGAGAAAGTGACTGCAAAATCTGGGGCATGTAATAAATTCACAATCTGAGCTGGTGTTTTCTTATCATTTTCTTGTCCCTTCTGTGGTATTTCTCTCCATGTCTATGAAAGCAGAATCCTTGATGTAACTCTTCATAATTCAGCTGATTTTTAGACACTCAATGTGAGGGACGTTCTCCCAAGGCTTTGCCCCTCCAGAYCTGCTCCTTGCCATGGGTGCAGCGGTGCATGGACCCTGCAGCTCCTTCTGCAGTTTTGTCCTCCTTGCACTCACACTTTGGCTCTTCAAACAACCTCATTTCCCTTTTTCTGCTTGGGACTGTGACCCCAAAGTCTGGGGAGAGCTCTGTCCTGTTCCTCACAGGGGAAGAGCAGTGGGTGCAGAGTTCTGAGCCCCTACACCCTCCAGACAGGACCAATTCCCCAAAACTGCTGTAAATCTGAGCTGGGACACCATCGGGGCTCCTGAGACAGAAACCAACCCAAAATCTCTGGGCTGCCAACCAAGAGGGGGTGATTTTGATATTTATCCAGATGGGATGAGCAGGAGATGAAAGGCAAGTGATCCCTGTGCTTTGACAGCTCTGAGGAAATAATTTCTAGGCTGAAAAACTCCAAAGGGAGACAAAATTCCCACTGGGAACCCACAGAATGAGCCCAGGCAGGGACAGCTGAAGGGCCACCCTAAACCAGCATATTCTGCACTGGGACACAGCAGGAAATGCTTTTTGTGGTCAGAATTTCACCGAGTTCCCAGCTCTGCCACATGGACAATATTCACCAATCTGCTGAGAGAGGTGGAGGTTGGTTCCCAATTCCCAGCAAAGGAAAACCTAAAATGTCATTCTTTCAGCCCAGAAGCTTCATCATTAAGCACATCCATTAAGAGGGACACAAAAAATGGAGCAATGAACTCCACCTCTCTGAAGGCCAGTGCTCCACACAGCAAAATTAATGGGATTGTGAGAGCAGCCATTGCCTGGGAGCTGCCAATTTATGGCTCTGCTTTGGGTAGTCAGGAATACAGTCCAAATCTGTCCCTTCAGCTTGTGGAATTCAAGAGAGGGACTTRTATTCTGACCATCTGAAAGTCAATGCCCGCTTTTAAAATGGAGTTTTCACTAAATGGAAGTTAGATAAAGACATTACCCTCACTTTGTTATGAATATGATTTCTAAAGTCTTCCTGCAGCAGGATTTAGGCACAAACTGAGCAAAACACAAAACCTCAGAACATGCAAATAAATCAGTCATTCCTGTGTTATATATCTTCAGAATGAGATCCAAAAATAATTCTGGGTGTAGTTTTCAAACTTCAGCGTTGCATAAACTAAATACCCTGCAGCACAATTGGACTGACATGAGTTACAAAGTAAAATAAATACACACTGGGATGTGTCTTTTGTTCCTGGTATTTTACTTTTCCTTTCGCCTTTCAAAAGTTGTATTAGAGCCCATAATAAAACTTGATAAGTGAAAATTAGAGATGTCATTTAGAAGAGGGAAGTAATTTAATTTGGTGCTGCAGATTTCCAACACACATCTATGGAAATGTTCTTCCCTCCYCTCAAATGTTTAAGCAAGGATAGGGCGTGCCTGAAAGATGCATGTAAGAGCTTTTTTAATAAAAGAATTTAACCTCTGACTTTTACAAGCAGRGATTTGATTTCTAGATAGGAGTTCTTTGCCTGCTTTTCAGTAAATTTTGCTTTACAGTCATTTGGAAAACTGTACCCAAGTCTTTATTGTGTAGATGCTTGGAGTTATTTTTTATTGACTTAGGCTCCTTCTTGCCAAAGTCAAAAGATTGGAAAACAGGCCACTGGCATGGGAAGAAAAGTGTGAAGAATAAAACTACTTTGGTTGGCAATAGAAGAATTGAAACAAAATAAAAGAACTGAAGCAGAATAAAAAGAACTTTTCCCTTYTTATTGTCATGTTTATTTCACAGGCAGCAATGGCAGACCCACACTAAGGAATGCCATGGGAAATGCAGGCATTGCTGTGCATCCAGCACTTTTATCAATTTTCAGAATCTCGGGATTCAGCCACATATCCTGGGTGTGGACARTAGGAAGAGCTTTATCTCATCATCCCTTATTTCTCAAACTTTTTCTCTACCTTTCATTCCTCACAGTTGTTCCCTTTCCCTTCATGATCTTCCACCTCAGTTTCCCCCTTTTTATTCTCCCTTTCCCTCATTTCTGAAGTCGTTTTGGCTGTCTGAAGGTGTGAATTATTTGAGGACTTGACTTGCCATAGCATTATTTTTGTGTAGCTTTTAAATTACTTYTTTAACTTACAGATATGAAAATACAAATTCACACCCCTCAGTTCAAGCAGCAAAACACAAAACAGCTTTTCAGGAGATTTCATTTCACCAGCTCTCATTCTTTCCTCGTGTAGGAGATGAGAAGAGGGATCTGATGATTTCCCAGCAATGCAAAAAACCTCAGCCTGTGTTTGCTCAGTTTTTCTTAGGGTGGCCTTAGGTTTGCCCATGCACAAAACCACAGTTCAATTTGCAAAGGCCAGAGCACAAGATTTAATATTTACACACAGAAACAAATATTTTATAGATTTCTACTGTATCGTTACGTGGCTTAGGGGAAAAAAAAAAATCACCATTAATTTTCAAGGCAAAATTGAGACAAAGTCAATAAATCTCACCTGTGGTCATATCGAAATCAAACCACAGTCTGAGCTTCACATTGGTAAAAAAAAAAAAAAAAAAAAACCCTAAAGAATCTGCAGTTGACTCATGGAAAGGCTTTGAATTGACATGAAATCCTGCTACTCCAGAGCTCACCCATGGCATTCATCACCTTTGAATATTCTCAGGCTGGCAAAGCTGAAAGGAGACAACAGAAGCAGAATTACAGTTTTTATTTTCCTTTTACTACTATCTGTGTCTTGGAAATCTTTCCTATTTATAGAAATACCTGGACATTCTTACAGATAAGTGTGCCTGGACCAATTACTCAAGATAAAGCTGCATGGATAAATTACTTTTGATGCACAGGTTGGTAAGAAAGCAACTAAACTATCCAGTCTAGCCACATCCTGACACAATAAATGTTAAAACTATAAAATAAATATAACTTTTGACACTTTTGACCAACTCTCTCCTGCAGAATGGCATTTCTTCGGGCCAGTAATTCAGGAGCAGGCTCTGTTCCCCCTCCCTCATTCACACACATCTTGAGGGGAGCAGGAAAAGTTGCTGTGAAGGTTGAGAGCATCCTGATATCACTCATAAATTAAAATTATTTTATTCCTTCCACAGGCTGTGCAAAGGGCTACTCAACCTGGTGAACAGTTGAAGGCAGGGCCAAATCATCTTTCCATGCTGCATAAGGTAAGAAAATTAACCATGCAGTGAGATAGGATAAAAAAAAAAACCCAAATAAACAATGAGAAAAGACAAAATCCAGTGGGACAAAATATAATGGCTCTTCAGTCCACCAGAAGCCTTTTCCATGCTGTTGTGAGGGATTTTGTGCTCCAGCAGTGTGGATCTGTGGGCACTGGCTTCTGCTGCAATTATGGGGTGATTGTGAGTGYTCATCCAGGAGTAAATCCTAAGCCAGAGAGGTTTAAAAAGTAATACAAATGTTTATGCAATAATGAATAAAACTGCAAGGTCTAAACCTAAAGGGTTTACAGACAACAGAAATCAGAACTCTCCTCTATCAGTTGTTTTGGAATGGTAAAACTAAAAATAACACCTCACAAAGAGCTGCTGTGTTTTCCCTTTTTTTTCTTTTTTTTTTCTTTTTTTTTCTTTTTTTTCACAGAATGAAAACATTCCATTTAAAATTAACTTGTTTTGACTGAGCAACACAAAGGTAAAACATGAAAACAAAACAGGGTTTTGGCACTGGTGTTTCCAGCTGAAACTCCTATAAATATTGCCTGAGCTTGTGTGCTCACTCCTCCTGGATTTGGGAAGCAAATCCTGTCTTTTTTTCTTTTCTCCYTCTATGGATCAGATTCAATTCCCTGAGACTTTCAGAGGTGAAAACTGGTTAACACCACCTTGCTGCAGGAATATTATTATTTAAGTACAGCAAAGAGTTTCATCCCACAAGGTCCAGAGTGCCATAAAATATGATTAATATTAATAGAATTAAGGACAATTTGTGYCTTTTAAGACTAGAATTCGTGTTCTTACAACTGTAGCCTAAGGATTTTGATAGAAAAATGAGAGACTGAAAGCAGAATGAAGATTCCTTTGTTCCAGTCAGTGACATCTAATAGCCCAAGGAAGAATGAAAACCACATTTTAATGAAAAATCACTTATCGTGTAAGACAGAGGGAAAGAGAAAATAAACCTTCTTAAAAAAAAAGGAACCATGGAAATTAAAATACATCAGTTGAAAGTATGTGATTTCCTGGGAGAAAAACAAACTGTGTTTGGTTTTTTTTTGTGTGCTTGGATGTTATGATTTTTAAAATGAGGAGTAATTGTATCATTCCACATTTTAACACTGATTAGTTCTCTGTGTCTCAGGCAAATGATTTGAATCCTGCTCAATTGAAATGGAAGGGTTCATTCTTACAGAGATGTAGTTCTGYGTTGGGTATTTTTTGCTCAAAGAGTGATAAAAAAGCAAACTGAATATGTGACGAATAAATGAAAGTGAAGAAAGGTCTTTTGTACCCTTGATTTATCTTTACATCCAATCTCTTTTTTTTTCCAAGAAGCGGATGTAGCATCGGTTACAGCTCTATCTGAATATTCTCACATTTTTGTAGAGGAGCCAAAGAATATACAGTTTATARAAACCTCGAGAAGTGCTTCAGGTGAGATGACAGATTCAGCAACAACTTCCTACCCCCAGCTCCCCCTCTGCCTGACAGCCAAGTTGAGCAATGCAGAATGGGAAACAAAACAAAACAAAACAAAGCAACAGATGGATTCACAGCTGCACTTTGTATTCAGGAAGGTAGGATGTCAAGAAATGCTGGCCAGCCTGTGGGGCTGAAACTCCCACTGCATCAAATGGAAACTCAGTTTTGCTGTGTCAAGTGCAAGTTAGGGTTTCATATTGTAACAACAGAAATACTGGCAGTTAAAAAAAAAAAAAAAACCAAAAAAAACCAACCTAAAAAATATTATTTCTTTAGAATGGCTTCACACTAACAGAGGGAAGGTTTAAATTAGGTATTGGGCAGGAATTGTTCCCTGTAGGGTGGGCAGATCGCTGGCAGTGCTCAAGGCCAGGCTGGACAGGGTTTGGAGCAGCCTGGGACAGTGGGAGGTGTCCCTGCCATGGAAAGGGGTGCAATGGGTGATCTTTTGCGATCCTTAAAGGTACTTTTACTCTTTTAAGGTCCTTTTCATTCATTCTTTGATTTTATGGATATCAGACACACTCATTTACATGGTAAATTGCATCAATTTCAGCAGGAGAAATTCAGATTAKTATGGAAGAGAGCATAAGCTGGTAAGACTGAATTAAATACGGTCTTTTGCTAGTATTACTTACAGCTAAACAGCAACAGTCAAGCATTGCATCAGTGACGTGGGGAGCCTTAAATATGGAGAGCAGGAGCCTGAGAGGCTTTGCAGTTTCTGTCACTATTGACAGCAAAGCAGAGGGCATTTTACACTTCCTTCCACAGCAGCAGTCAGCCTGGCTGTAAAGGCTACAAAACAGACCCCATGCTTTGTAATTTTTCTAGGAAACTGGCATTCTTTMCCAGTTTCACATCAATATCACTGTTTGCTGACACTTACTTTCAAGCACAACAATTTTCTTTGATCCATTTGGAGCTGAGCATTTTGCTCAGGGAAAAAATGCTTTTGGCTGAGTTTAGTATTGTGCATGTCATTTTTAAAAAAGAGGGGAAAGACTGAATATCCACAGATGATGTAGGTATCTAAAAAATAAATTTAATCAGGAACTATCAGAGAAACTGAAATATTAGCTGGGTGTTGCAACCAAACTCCCACCTGATTCATAGCATTTAGGTTTCCTTATTCAAAGAAACCCTATAAACCCTCCATAGCCAGTGTGCAGGTTTGTGTTTTACACAGTGGTGAAAAAAACACCTTTTTAATACTGTCCTTTGTGATTAATAACATTAAACTGTGTTCACCCAGGAACACTTAACCTCCAATAGCCATAACTAAAAAAATCCCTGGAAAAAATGTCACCATTTTTCCAAAATGTCACCACTTTGGAAAAATTATCCTGCACATGGAAATGTTGGCCAGGAGGCACAATTGCCTTGAACATCAACTTCCCACAAGGGTTAAAGGAGCTGTAAAAATCCCTGCTTACACCTTATGACACCCTGTTAATGAACTCTTTCTGTGGATGGGTCGTATGAACTCTGTAAGGTCATACAATAAATAAGAATAAAAATAAGAGTTACAGTTTGCCAGCTCTGATTTACCCCCTGGCAAAGCAGAAWATCAGTGGAGCCTGTTTTTTTGGGGAAGCTCCTGTGTGCTCTCAGTTCCCATTTTGCTTCCCTAGCTGTCTAGAATAAAAAAAGAATGCCATGAGTTTCTAGATAAAGTATGTAAACTACTGATCCAACTATATGAAACAATCTCTCAGGGAATTAGCAGATTAGAGGGGGAAAAGACCAGCAAAAATTAACATTAGCAGCCAAAAATGAATGCCAATTAGTGGTAAAGACTAAATAAAGCTCAGAAGAAGGAAATGTGCTGACACTCTGGAGTACTGCTGATATTTCCCACACACTCCACTGATGGTGGGAAACTCCTGCATTTGCTTAGAAATGCACTCTCCACAACCTAAATAAAACAGAGAGTAAACACTGAAATCCATTGTTTCTATCAGGATCATGGCTTATTAGAAAAAGGCCCAAATGTGGCTCATTTTTTAATTCCTTTCACAAATGCTGTGAATTATTTAACTTAATTTTTGTGGGGAGGGGAAAAAAAAAAAGGAGTTTTGGAAATTTTTTTCTGAAGTGAATGGTTAATCTCAGAGCTGTTCTGTAAACAAAGAGTCCTGATAAGATCCCAAGTTTCACATGGTGTTGGGAAGATAATCTGCACAGCTGGAAGGATGAGCTGCAGCTCCAGCAAGACCTGTAACCCTCCTGCAGCTGTRCTGCACTGAGGCAACCAGAAATGGCCTGATATACACACAAATACAGATTTTATCTCTTTTTTAATGGAAAACAGGCCCAGAAATAAACTGGAAGCCAAAATAGCCAACTTCAACTAGGGGGTTAGAGGCTGAGTTAGGACAGAGTCTCCCTCTTAATGGAAGAAAGAAAATTATTTTCATTCTCAAGAGCAGCTCCAATTAATGATAAGGAATACTGGAAACTGGAAACTGGGCATGAAGCTGGTCAAGGGTGAGATTTGGGGATCAGAATACAGAGTTCTATGAAAATACCTCAATAAACAGATAATGACAAAAGAAAAATTAAAGTTGGGATGTTAGGAAAGAAATAGAGACCAAAACAATAAATAGAGAACCAAACAACAAATAATATTTTTATGTCAACTTGTTCGTCTGTGGTACGTGTGAATCTGGAATGCTGTCTATGTTTTAGTGTTTCTCTGTGCCAGAAGAGATAACAACACAAAAGAAAAGGTCTGTGTACGTGTGGGAAGGATAACCAAAATAATGCTGGAGCCTGCACAGGCAGATCAGGATGGCTCAGAACAAAAAAGAGAAGGATGAAGGGCAGTGTGAGAGAGAACACCTGGGCTGGGTACTCAATCCTGGGCTCTGCTCATGAAATTAAGCAAATGGACATCAGAAGGAAAAGCTCCTCCACACAGTGCACAGGCTGGGGAAGCCTTTGCAGCAGTGTCAAAAGTCTTTAGGCATTAGAAAAGCGGCTGCTTTATTTCAGAGAAATTAWATCAGAGAGGAGGGCTTAGGAAGCCCAGAGGAGCTGGATCTGATTTCTGTGAGGTCCCTGGGCATCGAATTGTTGGAAGTCAGGAAAGGACTTCTAAGAAACGCTACCACAGCCTTGCTCTGCTCATTAAATCTTTTCTTSCAGCCACAGAGGGAGAGAAATGCTGGTTTAACCACACCTCTAACCCTCCACAGCTGTACCTGTGTTATGTCAGATTCCCTCCAGTCCCTTCACAACCACCTCCACTGCCTGCACAGAGAGAGAGAGCACTCAAACAATCTCACACAGCAGATATTTTTAAACTGAAGTTCAGCAGCTGTAAACACGGGGGCAGAGTGAAACGGTGCCCTGGGATCGACTGCCTGGTGTTCTTCACACAGCAAAAGTGGTCGTGGAATTATCTGCGAAAATGTGGGGTGAGAGAAACATCCAGGCACAGGGACAGAGTTTGGGAAATGAGATCTTCAGTTTCAGTTCCCTAAAATTCTAAGGACTATGTCATATAATCCCTTTTATAAACTGTTCGGGCTTCATTATGATTAAATTTATTGGCCTTGGTTTTTCCTGGAAAGCAGTTCCAGAGCTTCACCGCTCCGCTGATTAGAAACCTTTTAATTTCCAAGTGAAATTTAATATGACAAGTTTATACTGTTCTGGAGAAGTGCTACAGTTGCTCTCCACACTCATACATCAGGGGGCAAATACCAACAAGGGAAAAGAGCAGTTCAAGTTAAAAACAATAATAGCACCAAAGCGTTGCCGGCCAAGAAGTTTCCTCCAATTTTAGATGCAGGTCCCACTGCAACCTTTAATTCYTTGGTAATAAGCTCCTACTAAGGGAACTCAATCTGTTCTGATCAGCYCTGGTTTATATCTCCAAATGCATATTAACCTCTTTCCCACTAATGAATCACTGGGGCTGTCATAACTCTAATGAGCAGATTTCTTTCTGAGGGTGTTGATAATCTAAAAGCTCTCGCTTGTTTTTCCTGCGTGGAATGACGTGGAAAGTGTAAGCACATCTCCAGAGAGTTTATCTGGGGAGGCTGAACCCAGGAGAGAGCTCTGGGTCTGGAAAGGAGGAGACTTTCCATTTCCAGCCCATGGAACAGCTGTGTCAGCTCACAGGAAAAGCATTCGGACACTTCTGGGGTGTGAACCTCGCAGAGATTTGGTGGGAGGATCACCCCAAAACGGGCTGGAACGGCTTCCCAGTGAAATGGTGGCAGTCACCATCCCTGGAGGGATTTATAAGATGTGAATTGTSGCTCTTAGAGACCTGGTTTGGTGCTTGGCAGTGCTGGGTTAAAAGTTGGGCGTGATGATCTCTGAGGTTTTTCCAACCAAACCGATTTTGTGGTTCTGAGATTTGGCTGCTCAGCCACAGATCTGCGACTCCTGTTCTGTCTCTGATTCGGGTTCAGCCACATTTCATGGGACAGGGACTGTTCCTTCCACACCAGTGAGGTGTTGGACTCAGCCAAAACCTTTGATAACAATAAAAACATAAATGTAAGTGGTGCTTTCAGCTCGTTTGTTTGGATTTGAAACCCACGCCTTTGTTGGAGGCTCTTTTGGGGTTCAGAACAGTCTGGAGAGTTGGGTGACTCAGTGCTCCCCCCAAGCTGTGGTAGCCACTTTCCAGAAATAATCAGGAGTAAATGACTTGTAATTATAGTTCCTGAAATTTAAAAAAATAAACAACAACTTTTTAAAGTATTTATTTTTTACCATGTTCTATTTCAAATAACCCCCAATACTTTACAACATTTTCAGACCAATGGATGAAAAGAAAAAAAACATCTTTTTCTCACCGTGAGGTTCAACCGTGAGTTGTTTTCAATGCCATTTCTAGTAATAAGTGGAGGCAGATACTTTTGGAGRTAATTAACATTTCATTACCTCTTTTTCACAAAATTACTGGGCAGGAGAACAGCGATCTAGAGAAACCAAGAAAACACAGTTATTGTTTGAGTCCTATCTCACAGAAATTGCATTTGTTCCCTCACYTGCTTTCAAATCTCATTTTCTATCTGTATTTAATTTTGTCCCACAGCTCCATCAGCCCTCAGACCTGTTCCCTTTTGGATTATCTCTTTCCAATGGTGTCCAGAGACAGTCCCACAGAACATTGGGCCAGGCCATGAGATATTCCCCTTTTTTGGGTTTTTTTGGGTGGTGATGAACTGAATTTCATTGCCAAAGTCATCCCTCTCCAGGCTGAGTGCACGGGAAGAGCATGGCCARGGCTGATGATCAATCTGTCCCCCCTCAGCTGTGCTGAAAATTGTTCTGTCCTCACTGAAGATCTGCCATGTCCCTTTTGTGGTGTCACAGGGAAGGTGGACAGATTTCCTCCACATTTCCTCAATCTGACCCATCACAATTCCCTTTTCCACAGGGGAACCATTCCTTTTACTGGTGTGTAAAAGCAGCACATCACTTTTACATCCTCACCAAAAGGAGAGCCAGCAAACACCTTTGTTTCCTATTTTGTCCCAAAAAAAGAAACGTTCCCCATGGTACTGGCAGCTGCAGGTGCCTCTCCAGCTCCTTCCAGCAGAGATTTTCCAGGGATTTTCAAACCCTGATCCTATAAGGAGTAGATTATGGCAATATCTTTCATTAGCTAAGCTGGGGGAATTAAAAAACAGGCAAGTGCTACCGATTATATTTCAGCACAAAGCAGTACCCACTTAAACACAAGCTAAAGGCCACAACTCCGTTGTTAACAGGGGTGTTCTCACAAAAAAAAAAAAAAAAAAAAAAAAAAAAAAAGAAAAAAAAAACCTTTGAACACACTGGGAGCATTAAAGGGAAGATGTCTCGCATGTGCAATTACTCAACACATCTTTAAAACTGCGAACACTTGTTCACATGTGGTGAAAATTAGAGCTGCGAGCACTTGGGGAAAAAAAAATCCCACCTGGCAGGCACACTCTTTTTCACTTTAGAGTTTTATAGGAGCTCTCAGAGCTTGTTGGTCCGGTGAGAGCTGAACCAAAGTTGATGGAGGAAACTGTGAGGGAAGAAAAAGAAAATGCAGAGAAATGTGCTGTTTTGGTCCTAAGCTCAAACAAGTTTTTGACTTGACGGTTCCAGTCTGGTCCACCCTCAGAGAGAAAAGTAGTTAATTAAATATGCATGTCTAAGCCTAAATATAAATATTGACAGCACCTTGGCTTCTTTCTCCACTGGCCTGAAATGYYGAGGAGTTTGCAGGATTTTCCAGCYGATCCCACAGGTGGGTTTGCTCAGCAGTGCTCAGCAGGTCTGAGCTGCTCCAGGAAAAATGGAGCAGGATCCAGAAATTCCCTGAGAATTCATTTTTTTCTGTGTCATGTAACATTGGATGTGAACTCCAATAATCACACAGAGCTGATGCCCACCTTGGACAGGCACCACAGCTGTGGGTACCAAGCAGACCCTGTAAACTCACAATTCAGAATTTTCTTTCCAGGGGACAAAAAAATGTAACTAATTAGCCAAGAAACTTGGTCAGGACCACAGCTTTATAATCGATCTCCAGAGTATCTGTAAACACACCAGGAACTGGGTTTATGTCATAAATTTTCTGAATTTCAGCACAATATTCCCTGCTATGCATCTCGTGCCATCATCTCAGGGAATACCTATGAACTGGTTTGGTGTTGCATTTTAGTATCCAATATTTTGATGTTCCTAATGCTACCTTGTCTCTCTGTGTCTGGATTTAAGTGCTGAGAGTAACACAAGGACAYCAAACCGCATGGAGAAATAACCAGACATTTGGCTGCTGCAATTTCCCATTTTCTAATTCAGGTCTAGAAACTTGTGTCCTCGCAGAACAGAACACACCTAGGACAGGAAAACACCTTTATCCCATCCAAGGGAGAGACCTTTTATTTCACTGGCTCTTTGAACTGGAAAAAAAAAATTTGGGCTGGAGGCGGAGTTATTTATACAGCCACGAAAATTAAGAACTTCAGTTTTCCTGAAGCAAAACAAGAAAACAAAACTGCCCATGATGAAATCATTGATTCAATCCCTTTTTCCAGTTCAATATCCATTGCCTCAGACAAAGGGCCCATTTCTAGTGGGAGCAGTCAGGTGGAGACACCAAGCTCTGGGTTTTTACAGATATTCACAGTTCAGAGGTGCACAGACCACAGGGCAAACCTTTCCCCCCACATCTGTATAGATCAGTATAAATAAATATTATACCAGTATAAATAAATATTATATCAGTATAAATACCCTGCCAAATTCATCAGCGCTTCCAGGTCAGATGGATTCACTACCACATACAAAATGACACTTTGAGAAGCCTCTTAAAGCTTTTTGAAAASTTTGCAAGGAAGTAAAAATCTGTGTGGAACTTAGCTGAGATGGAGACAGGCCTTTTGAGCCAAAAAGCACGGAAAGTGCTGACAGTTTAAAGAAAGAAGGAAGTTGGAGAACAGATGAGATTTGACTCATATTTTTTTGGTCCATCCAGAGGCTTGTTACAATTACCCCTTAATTTTCCCTCAGGGGCTCATTAGAACCCAGACAGCGATATCTGCCTGCCATTGGTCTCTATGCTAATGACAAAATGCTGATGGTCAGACATCATTCCAAACACATTTAGATGCAATATAATAACGTTGGAACATCATCTGTGGCAGAGAGAGGCAATTTGATGGGCTGTGCTAGCCAGAGAAACCAAAAAGTGTTATCCCTGTTTGACATTCCCAATCTGGAATGTCCTGGGTAAAAACCACAGCGATGGGAGAGCTCGAGCAGCTCCCACCAAAATACACAATTTTTACATTGGGAATGGTCAGGTGATAAAAAGTTGAGTTTTGTGCTGTTATTTCCCTGCAGTCTGCCAGTCTTTAATTCGTGGCAGAGCACGCTCAGCTGCCTGAAAGGGAGATATTTTCAATGGGAGATGTTTTTACATGGCAACGTGACAAAAACGTCCMACACCAAAGGAACCTCGTCGTTTCAAACCAAACCTCCATCAATTTCTGGGSAAGCAGCGAGCCCCAGCTCCCTTATCTGAGTTGTCAGCACGGAAAGAAGAGCTCTGAGCACTGATCCTTCACTGTGGAAATTTCAAAAGCCACGACACGCGGAGGGAGTYGCGTTTCCTCCCCCGGGACTTGTTTGAGATGCCAATTTAGCAGATGATGTGGCAATTACACCGAGTTTGGTCACATACAAACGTGTTCTTGGATGTGGGTATATTGCTAACAGCTGTTGCAAGTATTAGGAGAAATTTGCATTGCTGAAAACTAGATCTGAATTAAAATTGAGTATTTACGGTCCTAAAAAAAATTAAATAAGAAAACACAGGAGCTCTGCAAACAGACAAGGGCTCTCTGTRTTGGTTCATTCATTAATTTTACTGGTTTAAAATGTAAATAGATCTCAAGACTTGATGTTACACTGTGCCAGAGGAAATCCCATGCCTAACCAGCAGCAAATTCTTTTTCCATTTGACATTTGAAGATTGTGGCTCAGAACCTAATATCAGACACGCTGAAAGATTTTGGAAACGTATCACTGCAAAACAAATTACACCAAAAAAAGAATTTGATCCTCTCTCTTTTTTAGAACCTTAGAAATGGATCTTTTGAACAGAAAAACATGGAAATTTCTGCATCAGCAGAGGTCACATTTCATTGAATTTATTTCTCTTAATTTTTTCCGATGTCCCACTCTGGTTTTCTGCATCACGTTAAGCAAACAACATCTCTTTAATGGAGGTTTTTGTAATGGATCTAKAGAATTCCTGGTACAATGCATTCCCAGAGTGTGAGCTGCTCCTCAAACCCCCTACAGCAAGCAGGATGGGCTGAGGGTGGGCTCAGGCTTGATTTTATTCCTGATTTTATCCCTGCTTTGTTATGTATATCAGGAATCACRGGATGGTTTGGGCTGGAAGGGACCTTCAAGATCATCTCATTCCACCCCTGTCATGGCAGGGACACCTTCCACCATCCCAGGCTGCTCCCAGCCCCAATGTCCAGCCTGGCCTTGGGCACTGCCAGGGATCCAGGGGCAGCCACAGCTTCTCTGGGCACCCTGTGCCAGGGCCTGCCCACCCTCATTGTAAATAATTTTTTCCTGATATCCAATCCAATCCAATCCTACTTTCATTTGGAAGCCATTCCTCTTGTCCTGTCACTCCAGGCTCTGGTAAATTCTCTCCATGTTGCTCATCAGCTCCTCCAGGCACTGCAAACCCACAATGAGGTCACCCCAAAGCCTTTTCTTGTCAAGGCTGAACAATCCCAACKCTCCCAGCAGAGCTGCTCCATCCCTCTGCTCATCCTGGAGCCTCCTCTGGGCTCCTCCAGCAGCTCCAGCTGCTCCCTGTGCTGTCCTGGGGCTGGGGCAGCTCTGCAGATGGGGTCTCACCTGAGTGGGGCACAGGGACAGAATCCCCCTTCCCTGCTGCCCAAGATGAGGGATCAGCCCAGGACAGGGGTTCCTGATCTGTGAGAGCYCTCCTGTCCAGCCTCTCCCCCAGACCCTTCCCCCAGGGCTGCTCTCCATCTGTTCAGTTCCCAGCTTGGACTGACACCAGTGTGGGGTTTTTCCTGACCCAGGACAGCTCTCAGCCTTGTTAAACCTCATGAGATCCCACAGTCCCACTTCTCCAGCCTGTCCAGGTCCCTGTGGATGGCATCCCCTCCCCRTGGTGTGCCAGCAGCCCCTCTCAGCCTGGAGCCATTGCACATTTCCTGRGGGTGCCCTCATCCTGTGTCWGTGCCATTAATGRAGRTATTAAATAACACCTCTTGGCACACTGGAAAATTTCTGCTTCTGAATGCTACAAGATCCCTGGCATTCATCATCCTAAATTAGAGGATTATCCATCATTTGCTGCCAGAGAACAGAGTATTTAGATACTTCATGTTGGCTCAGGACAATTACRCTGGGAAGTGATGGCTGTTTTCCTCACACTGATGGCAGCCTCCCCAGTGGGCTTGGGAGTTCACATCCCTGCTGCTATTGCACAATTATTWTTGTTTTAAACCTGTAGAACACCTTTGACAAAATATTAAATGATTTAAAAATAAATAATCTCCCGAAGAGATTTGGAAATTTTATTTTCATAATTTATTTTTTAAGTTCCTCTGTCCAATATTTATTCAAACCCTGCTGCCAGCATCCTGAGTGCTGGTGCTTTGCATTCAGGCTGTTCACCCTGGCAGAATGGATCCCTGAACCACATCCCAATTTGGAATCACAGCTGTGAGGTGACCCCACAGGTTATGGGGCTGGAACACAGGGAATTGTGGAGCAGGGAGCAGGGAGAGATACACCAAGGGCAGGGAAAAGTCCCACTGCACAAATTCCACYCGTGAAGTCAAAGAGAAATGAATCATTGTCAAACAGTGGGTACCTAAAGGCTGGAGGGAACAATTTCTAAATATTAGCCAGACCCAAAACAACACCCTGCCAAAATAATGAGGGCATGTAAAAAACCAACAAAAGCCAGGAAATTMAAAKYTGARRCTAAAATTYCACTCTTAATTTAGGACTGTTTTCTTTTTTAAAGAATAGTGTTCATCTTGGTTGGGGCCACGTAAGGTTGTTTTCTTATGGTTTTACAAAATGCAAACACAAGAAAATATTTTTATTCTGTTTTTTTCTTTTATTTTCCTTTTTTAAAAAAAAAAAAAAACAAACACTTCCTCTGCAAATGCAAAAAGAATAAACCATTAGAGGTTTGAATTTTAGATGTGCTACTTGCCTAACTCTAATTTCCAGTCACAGCATTACACCAGGTTGCAAAACACAGATTTAAGACATCAGAGGGAGAAAAGGCAGCAGAGGAGAGCCAGAGCTGACAGAGTTGCTGCACCAGTGATGCTCTGGGAGAAGAGTTTCCTGCCCTGGGGTTGGAATGATGCTCTGTTCCCTGCCCTGGGGAT
>NW_026623629.1:613047-630804 GCF_030028575.1 Malurus melanocephalus
TTTTTTTTGAAAAACAAGGATGCTTTTCACCCCATCATCAAGATTAAACCCCTGAACACCAGAAATTGGAGCATCCCCTGGCCAGYCCTCTGCCCCCATGGAGAGCATCCCATCCCTGTGCTGGGAAGGGTCACAAATCCCTGCAGGAAGGGATCCCTCTGAGCTTTCTCCTGCTCCTGCCAGGATGCTGCTGCTGCTGCTGCCAGAGGCTGTTGGCTTTCCCCGAGCACAGAGGGCGGTGCTGGAGAGCTGCTTTGGGCTGCCTGCCTGGCAAAAGGGCTGGGAAAAGGTTGGGAAAAGGGTTGGGAAAGGGTTTGGGGAAAAAGATTGGGAAAGGTGAACAGTTTGTCATCCAGAGCAGTGTTTTTGCAGGGGGACAACTGGAAAGCCACAATGAAAGCCCCAAACACAGCAAGGCTCATATGTCAGACATCTCTTATATTGATTTTTTTTTCTTTTTCCGAGCACAAAGTTGCCAAAGCATAAATTTGGTTAAGAAAACAAATCTTTTGCCACCGCTCYACGACTGCTTTTGTTACTGCATAACATTGAAAAACATCGTTTCTCTGACATTTTAGAGGATGAATGGGGAGTTTGCAATTAGGTTTCGTTTTGAATCACAGAAAGTTTTCGGAATAAAAGAACATACGATGTGTCCTGAGGCTACCTGCCTATTTGACTATCGAATTACCTCTAATTTAGCCATTGAAATGCAAGGAGAGAGCACTTGCACATAACAACACGAAATGTCTGTGTCAGTCTGTCATTCACTTGGCTCTGCTCCACGGAACAAGGAGTACTTTTCATTCAGGTGTGTTTATGATGAGTAAACTTGACCAGATGTTAAGTCTCCTTTGTATTTTAAAGTGTTTTATGGCCCGCATTAGTCAGCTGGAAAAGGGGCAGATCATTTCCATTCCCCTGGCCTTCCCTCCAGGTTCAAGCTTCCCCAGAGGAACCTGGGACTATATGAAAATACAAAGGAAGGAATGAACTATTGCAAATGCAACAAGGTATAGCAGGGAACTGAATAAATTGCTTTGATTTACAGGATGGTTTCTGTAAATATTGAAGGTTATGAGACTGCAGGTACCCACAAGGGAGATGAGAGCAATAATTGAAAGCAGATTCTTCTCCTTGTAGGAACAGCCCTGATGATGCACMCAGGTGAGAAAAGAGCTGTTGGCTTTTCACACATTCCAACACACCAAAGTTCCCATATTTGAAGCCTCACCCCTCTAGATGTCATTATTAAAGGATATTAAAACACGTCTCTCTAAGGGGTTCAGTTCTTTTCCCCTACRGAATAAATTGTTGATGTTGTAAAAGCAGTTCTGGGAATTCTGCTCAATACAAAAACATTTCAGCTACAATTTTTGGGGGGGAATTTGACATCCAGGTGCTCTAGAAATTCTTGGCAGCCCTGAAATTTCATTTTTGGTGCTGAGCTTGATGGTTTCCCTGCAGTGGTCAGCACAACTGAGCTCAGAATGCACCCGAGCAGGGAGGGTAAATGTGAATTCTTCACCTCCACCCCCTTTAGCCTCTTGGGGAATGGATCCCCCAATATTCACCTCAGCTCACAGGTTCCATGCAAATTTGGAGATTTCTGCAGTGCAAAACACTTTTCCATCATGCAGAGGTCAAAAACGAGGTGTTTTATTATATTGTTGTGAAAATTATGCTAAAAAATCGACATTTCAATTATTTTTCTCATTGCAGCTGCTGAGACCCGTGATCAATTCAGATCCCTTTGTACTTCAGTGCCTGAGAAATCACACTTTTTCTGGGATTAATATTTAATCATTGCTGCTGGAATTTCTGGAGTATCGTGGCTGGAGAGGCACTTTTGAGCCTCCAAATAATTTGCATTTTAGACACTTCATTTTTAAAAACAGTAGAGCATGAAAAGATTCCCTTTGAAGATAAAAAAGCCCAGCAATCTTAATTTTGCTTTATGTATGCAAACCACCGACAAAGTATTCTTTAAAAGAACCCRACTGGTAAGAGGCAAATCCTTCCTTCACTTAATTTTAGAGTGATTTGTTTTCCCAGAGTCTTTTCTAGAAAAACAAATCAGTGTTCTTCTCCCCTCAGCTGGGACCAGGAGCATGACCTTGTTGAGGTATAACATGGATGCTCTAGGATGTATGATATTCTAAGTRCATCAAGTAAATTATAATTATTGTAGTAGTATTATTATTGTTATTGGTAATTTTTGTTGTCATTATTATTGTTATTGGTATTGGTATTATTAATATTATTATTTAGCACCTAAAATGCTGCACAACACATCAAGACTGATTCACCTCCAAGCCTACAGTTTTCAGACTCACTCAAGTATTTTAGCTTTTTATATTCCCACTATTATTTTATTATTGGTAATATAATAATGAGTGATTAGCTTGCAGGGAAAAAGCCATCACATTGCTGCAAATCATATTCATGCTGATAGATAACCTTTGAGCATATTTTATCCAGTAAATAAATAWAAACAAGCCTGTTTCCACAATCCAAACACTCCAAGAAACATTTCCACCCTGGCAGTAGAACAAGTGATRATGTGGAGAAAGATGAAAGAAGATTGTTTTAATTTGAACTATTGCAATAATTACCACTTCTGCAGGAACACTTTGACAATTTGACTCTCAAATTAGGGATTTATTGTTTTTTGGGTTTGTTTTTTTTTTCTGCTCTTCAATAAAGGCTATGCAAATCAAAGGGTCTTAAAAGCTTGGTAGAATCCAGGTAATTACTGGACAAAAAGAAARAAATTAGCATCTTTAGTTGCTCACACAGACATCCAGAACTTTTGAACCTGAGGAGAGTGAGAACAAAGATTTCAGAAATGAGGAGCAAAACCCATCAAAGACATAATAAAATACAGTTATCTCAGAATCTCATATTTCTCTGTGGGTTTTGAGATGGTTTAAAGGGTTTGGCTGTTTTCTTATGCAGCAGAATCCTTTCTGGAAGGGTCTCCTCACCAGCAGTGYCCTTCACCCTCTAAGGCTGGCTGTGCAGACAGGAGCCTCAAATCCATCAGAGAAGCAGCAGCAAAGATCAAGGACTAAAGAAAAGCAGTTTCTCACCTGATTCAGGCACCTGGAGAAGCCTTTACCAGTGACCAGAGGTTTATTTTCACTTTGACTCTGCAGATATTTGTGAGCTGCTGTCACTGCTGTTTCCACCCCATCCCTGGTGCCCTGCCTTGTTCAGAAATACAGGACATTAGAAAAGAATCAGTAGGATATTAGAGAAGAAAAATACCCCTGTTTTCCAAGCTGCCACCTTTGAATCCCAAAATCAGGCCTCTTAACTTTAGTAAACATGTCACAACATTCTTCTTACTTGTTTTTTTCCCTTCTTTAGCCCAAGAAGGAGTAAATACTTTCAAAGAAAATTAAAAAATAATAATAAATCTGCTTTTCTTATGGCCCTTAATTTTCTACAGTTTGCATGAGGTTTTGAGATTTATTGTTGCTATTAAATGTAACAAAGGCGACCTCGCAAAAAGTCCCCCTGTCTGAACGATGGAGCTGTGACACTGTGAACACATGATTATTATTATTGTTACTGTTATTATTATTTGCCTTTTAATATTCTAATTTTACTGACTTAAGAGAACATGCTTTGAAATCGTGCCAGGAATTCGCATTAAATCCTTAAAACGACTAAAATGAGTGAGACAGAGACGTGGTTCTGTTGAAACCTCGAGATGAAAGCACAGAAACCTTGGCCCCTTTGGAGACTTCTTGCCTGCAGCCTGAGTGTCAGGGATTATGGGGAAAAGAGCTTTGCTTATTCCCACTGCTCCAGAAGTTGTTGGAAAGGGAGGATGATTCGTGATGTGGCTCAGCACAAACACTGGAGAGATGGCTGAAGGTCATTTTTAGGTCATTTTTCGGTCATTTTAGGTCATTTTTAGGTTGTGGACTCACTGGAACAGTTTCATGTTCATTGGAAGGATAACTCAGAGATAATGATAATATAAAAACAGGGGGAAGCTGATCCATGAGGTTTATTTGAGACATTTGCAAAAAAGCAACGCCAAGGGAAGCTCCCAAATCCAGCAGTTTCAGGTGTTGGTAAGATCAATACAGCCTGTTAGAAATGTAAATATAAATATTTTAATATAAATATTTCAATAGAAATATTCAGTATGACTGACTGARTTTCCACATGAGGTAAAATAAAAGTTAAATAAAAGTACCACACTGTAGCTGTGAAGGATTCAGAAGGTGCATTAAATATCCCTTATCAAGGCACACATCCCTGACATTTTTTATTTGTCAGGAAGGTGAGGAACACCTGCTGGATTAAATCCCTTCTGCCAAAGGGAGCTGAAGTGGGAAAGTTTCACAGATCTTGCTGTGGCTGTGGCTGCTGTGACAGAGTTTTGTCTCAGCCCTGCTTTGAGGTGTGTGACAGGCATTGATCTGTCAGGGTAGGACRCACARATCCTGTTTGTGCTGAGTCCTGAGRCTGCACTGCCACCCTCTCTGCAGGGAAATTTGTTCCCCAACAGATCAGACAGGGAATTCTACCAGATCACACCATGGGTCACTGAAATTCCTTCCCATGGAACCCAGTTTATTGTAAGAAATCCTGCTCAGACCCAGATTTCCCTCTGGTATGAAGTCAGGACACACCAGGATAGAGGAAATCCACTGATCTCAGCAGCCAGAAGAATCCTCCTGTTTAGGAAATCTCAGATTGTCAGACAGCTAAATTAGGCAACCAATTCCAAAATCAATCGAGTTAACAAATGAGAGGCCAAAGGAATTTCTCAGCCTGGAATGTGCACACCAACATTCTGATTCGGCTCCCTGACTTTTCCACAGTGATCAGGACTCCAGCTCCACAAAAACCCAAAACCAGCCAGGTTTGCACTGCT
Source organism: Malurus melanocephalus (assembly GCF_030028575.1). Taxonomy (NCBI): domain Eukaryota; kingdom Metazoa; phylum Chordata; class Aves; order Passeriformes; family Maluridae; genus Malurus; species Malurus melanocephalus. The sequence goes on from NW_026623629.1 coordinate 617,945, forward strand.
CCTTTCAATTATTTCACACKCATTATTCCATTTGGAGAGTAACACAGACACTGTGACATCTGTCACTGAAGCAGAATAGACAAATMCATAATTTCCTCCTATTAAATATTTCTAACATGTACRGGGCTGATATTGTGTGAACAAGAGYGATAATTTGTGATGTAAACTGAAGCAAATGTTAACATATGTGGAAAACCCCAAATCCTTAACAGTGCTGTGTTTGTGAATGGATCAAAACAGAAAAAGAAAAAAAAAATTATTCAGCTTTCCTGAAATGGGGCACAGAATTATTGACTCTCAGGTGGCTGTGCTGTGGTGATCTCACAGGACAACCCTGAGTGATGAGTGGGTGTGTTCTCCCAGCTGAGTCTTCTGGGAAATGTTTACAGAAATAGAAAATAAACTTGAAAATTATTTATGGCTTATTTATGAATCACAAATTCTTTCCCTCAAAGGAAAGAGGATTTTCCAGGGATTTTTTGCAGGGATTTTCCCATTTTGCAYACACACCGTGTGTTGGGGTCTGAGCAGACACCATCAGTGTGATTCCTATTACAGATATTTTCCAAGCACTCAGCAGTAGAAAGTCCTAAATTTTGATCATACTTTCCAGGAAAATTAGGTCCTCAATATTTGATCATACTTTCTAAGAAAACCAGGGACAAAATGGGAGTTTGTCAGTCTCTACAGTGGCTGCAGTGTTTTACTCTGGAAGAGCTGTGGTTTGAATTTCTTCTTTCTGCAAAAATGAAAAGCACAGCTGACATTTTTATGGACGTTACTTTTGGGGTCAGTCTGCAATATTATTTCTAAAGTCACATTATGGAAAGATAAACTTTTAATAATTCCCTATAAAAGTGAATTCTGTAAATCTACTACAAGTCAGCAGAAARTTTGTGAATGCCCAGACCTGGCACTGTGGGGTTAATGGTTGGTCTTGATGATCTTAGAGGTCTTTTCCAACCTTAATGATCCCATAATTTTGACACCAATTTTAACCACTGTCAGTGTGCCATTCATTTGGGGTATAAATAAAACCCACATCCTAAAGAGCCTATTTGTACTCTGTCTTTTTACAGCAGACTCTTAATTTGTGTGTGATCATTAATTTTTAAGTGCTCRTTAATGAAATACATCCTTGTCCAAAGTTAATAAATGGATTACTGGCTGGGATAATGAGAATTCTGGCAGGACAAGAAAATATCAGGAGGGGGAAAGATGAAGGGGAAACCTGACAAGTTAATGATCCATTAAAGTAAATCCTGGGTCAGTTTGGATCCTGCATGGTTCATTACTGTATAATAAATTAAATTAATAGCCATGAAAACCTGGGCTGAGGCAAAAGTGCTTTTGGTTCAACTCTGGGTAGACATTTAAGATGTTTCTTAAAGGTTTTCACTTGTCTCTTATAGAAAGGAAACTTATTGGTATTAAAGCACTTGAAGTACACAAATGAAAGCCAAGCACCAGCTTTTAAAGCAGCCTCCTTTACACRTTTAAGAAACCCCAAAAATAGTTAAGAAAAGTGAATTAAAAGTCACATAATGCCATTGATTATGCTTGAAACAATAGCATAATAGGGCTTGATACACAAAATATCATTAAATGTTGGGAATGCAAGGGGTGTTGTTTGGGCAGAGAGAAAAGGTGGGTCCTCACTGATGTCCTCACTGATGAAGGGCACAAGTGAGATGCACAGAAATGCTAAATTGAGTTTATTCATGTCTAACCTGACAGGAGCAGAGGTGCAGCTGCACTGAGATCTCTTGTCCTTGCATGCATCTTCAAATTCTTCTCTTTTCTCTAAAGCTTCCACTTCTGGAAATGTTTTCCAGGTCCAGGACTCTGATGAGTCCTGAGCTGTCTCAGCAAACATCCACTGTAAGTGCACTGCTAACAGTGAAAAGTTTAATCAACAACTCATTAAACAACACAAAAATCAGATTTTTTTACAGCTCTAGATTGTTCTTATGGACATTTAGTTAACATTATGAAAGCCATACTCAKTTAAACTCTTTTTCTTCCCATGCCCACATTAAATTATTTATGTATTTACAAATCAGGATGCTTTCCTAGCAGACTCAAGCCTTACCCAGCAGCAGTCTAYAATTAAAAATGTGATAACCAACATGACCTTGAGTGTGTGGAGCACACAGAAATTTAACTTAATGGTTCTGCTACCCAGACATCCAGCAGGGCTGGGAGCCAGCACGGGGTGCAGTAATGAGGAATTATTTTTAAACATCCACTGTTCATTTAAGAGCTCTGTGACTACCCAAAAAGGCTCAGTTTGGAGAGGGACCAGATGGATCCCAGATAGATCATCACAAAGGGGGCCCAGAATAACAGGAAAGTCCTGAAAAAAAGATTTTAAGCACTTATTCTGCCTCACAAAGCACCAGGAGACACATCCAAGCTGCTGCAGGGTTCTGCAGTTACAGGACCCAAACCAAGATGAAAAAGGATGAGACTTTCTACCCTGGAATTTTCTTGGGATTTTGCTCAGCCCTGGTCCTTGGTATCACAACCTCGAATTGTGACATCTCAGATCTCAATTCTCACAATCTCACATCTGCTGAAATCCGAGGAAAATAATGTGCATAATTTTTCAGTCTTCAAATAAAATTTCTCAGACTGATAAAACCCATTCTGATCCAAAAAATCATCCCTACTTCAAGTTCAAAATTATGTGAAATACCAGGGTTTAACAATTAACACAATTAACATAATCAGCATGCTTCACAGTACTGGGAATGATAATAAGCTTTACATTTTTATGGATGAACAAAATTGTCACCACACATAACACTCAATGATTTTGTGTGTTGTCTCATGCTGTTTCTCCTTGAAAAGAAATGGCAAAAGCTGTATTTACTCTAATTATGAAAATACTGTTTTTATACATAGAGAGATATATGTATATAATAACTCTGTATTCAAATACTGCCTATAAAAATAAATAAATCATTAATTAGAAAGGTACATTTTAAGTTATAAATAAATACTTAGTGATAAGTTTAATATCACTTTCTTTACTTTCCATTAATTTCTCCTCAACATGACCAGTGTATAATTATTTTAATTTTTACACTGTCCTGCTCTCAAGACAATCCAAGCCCCTTCCCAAGCCAGTGTTTCTACAAAAGATGCTGCAGCAATARGAACAATAACAGAATTTATATTAACACTTCTACATGTGCAAGAACTCTCATGGGGGTTTCATAGACGTAAAGGAAGTTGATAAAGAAGAATTTATGAAAAAATTACACTTTTTTTTTTTTAATGAAGTGTGTGCAGAAAGTGCACAATAGTTGCATTGATATGATGTTGTGTTTGCACGCAGAGTTTGCACTGGTGAGGTGTTGGAAATGTCTCCAGAGTGTAAAATCACTGCTCGTTATGGAGTCAAGCTGGGCTGCCAAAATTCTGTTTCACGATGACTTACCAAATTCTGGGGGCCTGAGAGACAAAACCGAAAGCAAATTCAGATTTTCTCTGACCTGAAACTTGCTTTAAATGAAGTGGGGTTATAAGCATTGGCAGGGATCACCAAGCAATGCAACGCCTAAGCAAATGAGGAGATTGTAGTTTGATAAAATRCCTGATCATATCTGCTGAATCTCATCCCAGAGGCTGTTTCCAGGRCAAAATCTGCAGCATCTCCTCAGGTTTTTTTGCTGTAATCGTCCTTAATCTGCACTGTAGTTTATTCCCACTAGGTAAAAAAGATTTGGTTGATTCTTTGGTTCTTTGTCAAAAGAAATTCTCATTCTTTTCTTCCTGCAGCAGAAAGTGTTTAAGCACAGGGAACACGAGCAGGGCTACAGCAATTTCCCATTAGTTCTGATATTGAAATTTTAGTGCTCTGCTGAACCCATCAAAGCTTTCACCTGGGCATCCTCRTCCATCCACAGCATCCAAACCCTCCAGGAAGGTGGGGAAAGACACYGAAAGGTTTTCCCCCATAAAACACTCAGCTCTTGTACCCTGGGAGCAGGCAACTCACCTTGGCCCCTAAGATCATCCCTTTATATCCCTGGAGCTCAATGAAATGAGAAGGCTCATTGTATAAAAGTGTTAAACACCATTTCTTTCCAGCTGCAGTTACAGGAGAGAGGCAAAGGAGGGCTGCCAGCTCTGAGATAATTGCCCGTGTTATGAGCCTTCTGCCCCTTTTCAAAAAGGAATTTGGCCATTAGCAAAGGTCAGCTTTCAGGCTTTCCACTGAGAAGTTTATAAAATCCCTATAAAGCCAAAATCCAGCTTGTGCTAAGTCTCTGTTAGGCAAATTTTATAAGAAAAGTTTTGAACAGTCCTGTACTGCCGAGTCCCAGATGATTTTCTTCTGGGACTAATGCAAAAAAAAAAAAGAAAAAATTATTGCCTCTTAAAAATCCTTTTAGGTCAAGTCATTGTTGCTGGTATTTAGGCATTTTATTGAGAGAAGATTAATATAAATAATTTAWTAAACATGGGTCATGCCTATTTTTATCATRTCACCATTCTTTTATTAGAAAAACMCCAYTAGGGAGGRGTGTGAGTTTGCTGGATGACGTGAAGAGGAATACCTCCAAACAAAAGATTATTRCACTGATGTCAGAAACATCATCAGAGGGGAACTGTGGGGCCCAAAGACTCCRAATGAGAATTCCTTTTAACCATGTTTGGGTGTCCAAACTCCCGAGCTGGCTTTTAAAACCTGAGGCCAGAAAGCTGCAGAGAGATCAGACAAGTTGAACTCTTGAATCAAGCAGAGGTTGAGCAGCCTGCTTGGATCTGAGCTTCCCTAAAGTCTGCTGCTCAAATTCAGTTCCAATGGTTTGTTTTGGTCCATTTATAGGGTTTTTTTTTTTGCATTTATTTACCCTTACTGTCCATGTATTGCAATTTGCATGCGTTTTGCAATTCTCTGGTACGTATAAACCCTGTGGATGTTGTTGTGTTGCTGTGGGTGTTGCTATGATGCAACGATAATTTTTTTTTTTTATTTTTTTTTTCTGAAAGCATTCACTCAGCAAAACACAACACGAATTGAAACGATTCTGAAACATGGCAATGCAGGCAGTATCCAGAGGGATAAATAATCGCTGTTTCCTAGAAACTGGATAGCCCTGTCTGGGCTGGAGCAGTAGTGTAAACATCCTAAACTGGGAATTAATGAAGGGGTACAGATCCAGAGCAGTGCATGTGACAGCAATCAGTGGTAAAAAGGCTCACAGGAGCTCTGGAACGGGCAATGGGCAGGAAAAAAAATGCTGGAAGAACACCCAGCTGCAGTGCCAAAGCCCTGGAACCACAGCAGTGTGGGGAGGAGAAAGAGGAAAACCCATGGAGCAGCTGTGGATACACAGAGTGCTGAGACAGCATTTTGAACATACTTTCCACKCAAGGAGAATTTATTGAAAATGTTCTGAATGTTTGCAGAGGTGGAGTGAAAGGCTCTGGAAGATTTCCAGGGTGTCTAACCATGRAGTGCCCATGAGCACAGAGGGTTTTGCAGAGCCCTGGCTGTGCCCTTCCTGAGCACCTCATTTTAAAAACCTGGYCTGTAATTATTCCACCATCCTAACRGTGTAAATTCTGGCTSTATGGGTGAGAAGCATTATTATTTCACATTTTTATATGGAATTTTATACATCCCAGGCACTGAGAAGACATTGAAAGAGCTGCATTGAAGTGGGTGGGTGATTATTGCTCTCATCCCTTTGCAAAATGGGAAAWCTGGAGAGTGTTGTATCCCAGAGAATATCCAAACCAGAATGAGGAGTTGGGGCTGCAGGTAACACTCTGAGTCCATAAAAAAAACAGCTTTTGTATTGGGCAGGAGACAGGGAAGGACAGGGCCTGTGGGAAGCAGAAGTGCAGGAATATTTTTCTAGATGCAGCAATTTGAGGATAATTCTTCATAGTTCTGATTTTCCTTTCCCCCCTCATTATGACTCACAAAAGTAAATGGCATGGTGAATTGTGCTACTGTGCAGTTATGGGGCTGTTTAGAGTGTCTGGTTAAASAAAATAAATCATAAATGTGTGTGGAACCTGGAAAACCCTGTGAGCTATCGAGCTCACAAAGCTGCTCCTTTATGTGAGTGGGGTCTGCCCATAACTTGATGAATGTATTGCCAGATTGGAAAGGAAAAAAAAAATCTTTAGTGTGGTAAAAGCTGTGATGGTTCATATGATTTGAATTAAATTCAGATAATAACAATACTTGGCTCGGTGGTGTTTGGAAAGAGAGTTTGAAATTCTCCTCAGAGACATTTCTTTGCTTAACTTTAAATGAAGGCTATGACTGACTCCTTTCAGAGGAAAAAAAAAAAAAAAGAGTTTAAATCCTTCTCTACAGCCTCTTGCCCCTTTCAAAATCTATTTCCTTTAAAAATTGCATTTAGGGATAATAGGAGGGGTGAGAGCCAATAAGATRTACATCTGCACAGAAATGCTCATCTCCCTGTGTATCACACTCCATAAATGTTCACATTATAAACAAAGATCGATTATTTGGCATGTCTGTGAACAAGGCATTGCTTGTTCACAGAATCACAGAATATTCTGAATTCTGGAAGGGACCCACCAGGATCCTCTCTGGGGTGAAAGGTCCATATATTTTCTGTATTTCCACAGCCATTTGAGCAGGAAAGCTCCCGAGCACAGGTGAAGGGACTGGAGGACTGGAATTGGGCATTTGCTCTTGGCCAGGTAATAAAAATCTTCAGAAATCCACAGCAAACCCTGAAATCTGATTTGAAGCAGCATCACTTCTCAGTCAGTCCACTCAAACACATTTCACTGCAGTGGTAGAAGCTCAGTTATTTTTCCATAATTAAGRCCTGGCAGCTGAGACAGCACAGTGGGAAGGAAGAGCCAAACCAATGTGATGCTCCAAAAACCCTCCCACCACCCCAGAGTAACCAAAACAGCCCCCAGAAAACTGAAATTTGTGTTGGCAACAAAAGCCTGGCTGAGAGCAGAGATCAGAGACCTGTCCTGAGCTCGACCAGCCCCTCCCAGCACTGATATTCCCTCTTTTCTGTGAGTTCAAAGCCTTCCCAAAGGTTTTCAGGTAAAGAAAACCTTCATCTCTCCTTTCTGACAGCTCAGAGAGGTTTTGTGGTAAAGGCAAACTGTTCAAATGCACCACTGGCACCAAGCTGCTCCCAGATCACAATGCCCATTGTAGTTACAAAGGGTTTAGGAACAGCGAGGAAAACAAATAGCTCACAATGGGAGGCATTGTTTGTCCACAATCACACGGTTTTCCTGGTTTGCAGACGTGGAAATGCGCGCTTTCCCTAGCCAAAAATAATTTACGAGGAAGTAAATCCAAACAAACCATGAATGAGAAAATGATTCCTTCCAAAACAAAGGCAATTGTGTCACAATTTATAAATGTGTTGGGGGAGGGTTTATTTCTTATGCCATATATCCAGTSTTAAACAAACAGCTTCCACTGCTGGCAGCGTGAATTGCTGAGTTTGAAATGCACAACCATCCCCTCAAATTTGTGCATATTTTTACTCAATAACCCTTTCTCCAGCTCCAAATATGTTTCAGCAGCTGTCCTTACAGTTCAAGTGTAATGGATGAGGATGTGTAAGGCCTGGCACCATCATCAGTTCATTAGAGATCACCTTCCAGGCTACTGAAATGTGCTCAAAAACCATGTTTTGCCCCCAAAAACCTGGGTGTAGCACTCCTCAGCAGATTGTTTCCTTTCCAGAAGATGTTTCCTGATGTGTTACCAAACATTTTGTGACATTTCTGATCAGGTTACCTGCTACAAAGAAACCAGCTCCACATTGGCAGAATCTGCTCTCTTTATCTAATGAGCTTGAGCTTGCTTCTCATATTCTTTCCTAAAATATCATTTTATTAATGATCCATCTTGCCCTGYTCAGCCTGAGCTTGGGGGAAGGAAGGGAGAAATAAAGGACATGTGCCAGTGTGATGGAGGTAATGGGGGACACGTGCAAGCAAAATGTGTTTGGGTGATGCTGAAACCAAACTCGCTGTGGGTATGGGACTAATTCTCCCTCCAGATGCATTTAGGATTTAGTCAGAGTGACCAGAAACCAGCACAAGGGAAGTGGCACACTGCTGGTTTCCYAAAATAGCTGAGGGTGCCTAATTTCTCCTAAAAATAAAACCTTTGTCCCAGGTGCTGCACAAATTATGTGATTCAATTACAAATTCTTTGTGCTTTATCTGTTTCTCTGCAGAGCCTGGGACAGAAGAGATGTGTAAGCAACTCTGCTGCCCCTCTGATRAGCTCCCTCACACCCCCAATATTTCCTTTTCTCGCTGCTGATTTTCGTCTGACTCTAATTAAATGGCCTCTCTGTGTAAATAAGCTTATTTTTATAAGCCTTATTAGAGCAAGGAGATTAACTTTAGTTCCACTAAGGTTTGAACATGTGTGATGCTCGACAGGAATAGATTCAAGCACYTGCTCCAGTCTGCTCTGCTGAGGTGCAGAAAGGACACGAGAGAGAAAAAGCACTTTTTGCCTCAATGGGCATATTCTTTTGAAATTCTCCACATTTTCTTGGGAAATGTCTCAGACATGCATTACCAGACCCTGATTGAGTCTATTTTAGTGTTCCAGGAGAGCTGAAAGTACAACAYATTATAGATAATGGCATTCAAGATGAAGAGAAGGGAGCTTAAGGAGCACTTAAAAAAAAAAAACCAAACAAGCAAACAAACAAAACCAAACACTAAAATCAATTTTTTAAAAAAGTAATGCAATAGCCTGAAATTTATCCTACTCCGTGAATGTGATTCTGCATTTCCTATCTTCTCTGCTAAGAGAGTCTGCAGTGAGAAATCCTTACAGTACTTCCCACAGGAAGAAAATTGCCTGGTTTTGTAAACTACGAGACCACAGCAAAAGATCAGACCGGGGCAAAAGATAAAAAGGGAAATAAAGTGTATTTGTTCATAACAGAATCACAGAATATTCTGAGTTAGATTATTGCTCCAGTTGAAAGAATTTTTTCTGTGTGATTTATCCTGCCATGACCCCAGCTTCCAACAATAATATCCATAATTTTGCACTGAAAAGTTAATTTTACAGAATTTAAATGGCAAACATTTCACCTGTTATTATATTCTTTCTTCTGTATATTTTTACATTTCCTATAAATGAACATAGCATCTCTTTGTGTATGAAATAYATCACAAGGCTGTGTTTAAAGATTTTTCCAGCTATTTGTGAAATTCATCACTTAAAATATTACAATAGGCTGATACTGATAAACACTATTACTTGTTTAATTTTGCCTCCAATGAGGATTTGCCATTTTGGATCACCCTAYTTTTAGTTAAACAGTTATTGAAAACTTACATAACTCATCCAATAAGCTCTTGCTTATCCAACAAATGTGACTTGTTACAGGGTATTTCTGCAAATTTATATTACAACCTAGGAGCTGAAATGACAAAAAAAAAAAAAGTTCATTTGTATATCTGAAAAGGTATAAAACATATTGAGAAACAGGCCATGTTTTCTACTGTCAGGTTATCCTCTAACACACCATCTTCCAAGAAAATCTTTAAAAAGTCAACTCAAAATATTTTAACTTATAYAAAACACAATTTATCATTTTTATCAGTGTGTTATTAATACTATAGATTACATGASAAGATATTTGGCAGTTGCTCCCTATTCAAAATCAGTATATTGTCCCTGGAATTAGATTTTTTTTCCCCCTCCTATTTATAGTTACACATACAGAAAGTTCCCTTGTTTCAATAATAGGAGCAATTTCCAGTAGTACTGATGGTGCACAATGAGGGGGAAAAGGCAAATTATGGCAGACTTTTAAGGTTTTATTGTCTTTGATATGCACATGCTGAGGTGGCTACCAGGGGTTTTGCAGGAATATCTGCACCAGAACAGACCCTGCTACTGTGAACCTCCACCCTGCTCTCATTTATCATCCAAAGAAAGGAAAAAGACACCTATTTGAATAACTCATAGAGAAAATACTCCTGCAGTTTTTACAGTATAAATATAAGCAATCATTAGSTGCTCCCACCCACCTCTGCTCTCACTCAGAACTTTTTAATTCCTTCAGGAGCTCTTCCCAGCTCTGCTGTGGGCACCAGAGGAKGAGGCTGATGTGATTTGGAGAGCAGATCACAATCCTGGGGCTCCAAACACAGAACTGCCTCCCCCAGAGATTTGTGCTGCCCCCGAGCAGCRTTCCCATTTCAGGGAATTTTGGTGACTGCATCTATCACAGACAGAGAAAAACAGAAATTAGTGATTCCCCATGTAAGTTCAAAAGCAATATGTGTTTTTTTGGTCTGGGCCCTGGCTCTAGTGACACAGAACGGTGACAAGACTGTGAAGAAGCAAAAAGTGCAGCAGATATTTTCTCTATTCTCTGTCATCTCTATTAAAATGAGTTCTTTCAAGAACTTTAGTGCAGCCTTGGGACATAAAACCARCTTAACTAACTAAAGAAGCGTGTCTTCAGTGTTTGTGTCTTCAATGTTTRCAAGAGACCCTCAAATTTGATATCTGTGTTCTGCCAGTGCCACCTGTCCCCGCTGGCAAAAGAGGCAGAAAATGTTCAAACAATGTGGAAATGTGGGCTTGGGCTCCACCTCTAACACAGAACTTTAAAAATACATTCTTTGGTAGAAAATAATTTGTTTTATAAACCTGTCCACCCACACCCAGAGCAAATGCAGAGTCTGCATGAGAATCCATATCTCGTGTTTGCAATTAGACACTTCTGCACAAACCACAAGTGAGTGTTGACTGGAGAGCCCTAATGAAGCCCAATTTTGGGGCTGAGGGGCAGCCCCAGCACAGCTCTAACGGTTCCAGAGCTCCTTTGGGGTTTTTCCACTCGCTTTTATCCTCTTCTCTTGCATTTCTGCCAGCAGCAAAAAGGTGCCACGCTGCCTCCTGGGAGGGTGAGTGTGTGAAATCCCTGCTCCAYGCAGAGTCCCTGGTGTTGATAACTCACAGAATGGGGCAGTGAGAGAGAAAAATGCTATTCCTGACTACCTGTGAATGCTGATAACCTCAGCTTCTCAGTGAGGTCACAATAAAATATTTTTTGTTGCTGTACCTGCTTCAGAATGCCAATCTCATCTTAAAAAATACTACCATTTTAAGCWACTTTAAAAATTGTTTTAARTACTTGTATTAAAACKAAAGACTTAATAAYATTTTMTTTAAATMAMMATATATTTTCTAGAGATGATAGAGYGAACATTAARGAATAGATTTTTTTTTTKCAGCACTAATAATAGGAAGGTTTGGGAAAATTACTGTATTTGTTCTGTTTTGCATTTAGCTTAACTCTAAAAAATAATCAAGACAAAGTTATGGATAGCTGCCTTGTTTCCTCTAACCCAGATATATCTCACTTCAAGCTCTGAAGAATGTTAAAAACACATTAAGTAGAAAATTASTAAAATGGCTAATTAAGTTTTATCGAAGAACACATCTGCAAGCATTACATGCACTGGCAGCTCTTCCATCAGGAGCTGGTCTTATTACAAAAAGTAGAAACCAGTCCTTGTGGGGRAAATCAGGCAGTTACTTCAAGAAGGAAATATTTATACATTATTAAAGGACTGATTTTTCAAAAACCTGACATTAATTTAATGAAGATGGAAATCATGCCCATATTCACCCATCTGTTTGATGAAGGCTTTGCTGAATATTTCAGGATGGAGAAATTGGCTTCTTTCAACACCATTAGAGAGCCTTAGTCAAAAGCAGGTGCTACAGAAAATTATTTTAGTGGRTTACTATCCCCCATTTTCCACTTAGATTAAAATAATTTAGGATGGAAGAAATGCATCTTGCATTTCACCCTGGGAAATGGCTGTGCCACGGGAAGGGCTCRTTTGTCCATCGGGCTGGAGGTTGAAATCCAGGTTTTTCTCTTCCCCTGTGCTTCTGGGTGAGCTTTAATGAGTTCAGTTCTGTCTGCACCAACAAAACCCTGGGCTCAGTGTGTCCTGCAGGGCCATCATGGCCTGGGGAGGGTTGTGGCACAGGGTGATGAAAGATTATGGGTTCCCTGTTGTCATTATTGTTATACGCCATTATGGGTTCTCTGCCGTTGTACTCATTATTGCAATTTTCCATGGGATTCTATGGGATTCCATGGCATTCCATGGGATTATATGGGATTCCCTGGGATTTCAGGGGATTCTATGGGATTCCATGGGATTCTATGAGATTTCATGGGATTCCAGGGGATTCTATAGGATGGGGATCAACCCCAGCCCGTGCAGCTGTGACCACTGCTGCTCACCCTACACATCCTCAGCAATTCCCTGCAGCCASCCCAGGGTCCTCTCCCCATCCTCACCCTTCCCAGAGGGTGTGAGGGTCACCTCACTCYCTTCCCTACAGCTCATCCCTCCATCCCATCCAGCCAGGACCTGCAGAGCCTTTCAAGGCATGTTTGAAAGGGGAATTATCTGCATTCAGCTAGCTGGAAAATACCAGGCACTGGAACACCTCCAAGAACTTTATTTTTTTTTTTTTTTTTTTTTTGCAAAGTAAAATATTTGGAAAGTACATTTGCAATCAATTTAAGGGAAAGGCAGATTTTATATTAAAACCCTCATACTTTGGTTAAAACACCACTTTGACTGTTATTTTCTAAAATGGAGTGTTACAAGATCCAAGCACAATATACTGTGGTTCTCAGGGCAGAGTTAATAAACAGGATAAAGTTTCACTCATGCAAGTTGAGATTCTGCTTCTCTTTGATTATTTTCCTTTTTATCCTGACCCGTGCTGCTATGAAGTAAAAAGGGTATGAATCACAGTAAATTCTGAAGATGAAAGCTGGGGTCATGGTTAAGAAAAACAGAACAGA
>NW_026623629.1:630942-656245 GCF_030028575.1 Malurus melanocephalus
GGGATTGTAGCATTTCAAAAATTCCTGACAACTTAGGGAGTTAATGCCAGTCCAAACCTCAACAAGCATTTAGTAGGACACATCCCACAGAAAATAACTCCTCATCCACAGAAAACTCCTCCCCTAAATCACATAATTACTTTTAAAATGTGTCACTCTTTAGACCCCTTGGCCTAGATTAACTCAAAGGCAGATTTCAGAGAAWAAGCACTGACTAATGGCAATGCCTGACTCGTGTGTCTCTTGCAGTGATGTTTCTTGTGCAGTTTCAAACCAAGCCATGACATAAGGCAGAAACCGTYACTGCTACGGTTATAAATCCACAAAAGCCTTTAAATATTTTTAAAAGCGAGTRAAATAAATCCGATTGCTTATTTTAACCTTTCTTGTTTTACGTGTGCTGCGTTGGGTTCTATCTCTGAAACCTAAGAGAGGAAAATAAACCATGCCAGGGCATGGCTGGGCTAAGTTTTTTATGGCTTTCTAAGGTAAAGTGTGCTCCATKAAGGGTGCTCAGTGAAGGGAAGATGTAGAATTGTTATTGCTGAACATTCTGGTCCTTTAGGATGGCAGAGAGGGGGTGAAAACCCTGAGAGCTCCCTGCATTTCATCCCTGTGACATCTTGCACTCGAGAGGATGAGCTCACCCAGCACTGGCACGTGTTGATCCAGAGGGTGCTCACAGAGCCCTCATCAACTGCAGCGCCAGTTTTGTGMAGAGCAGAATGAAAAATAACACAAACAGCTGAAAATGTGACAGTGATTTAGGCCAAGGAGCTTGGGATTCCCACCAGAACCCAGGGACTGACACCCAAACTGGGGGAAAGATGAATTCATTCAGCTGGTGGTTTCAAGCAGATCATCGCAATCAAAGACCCCAAAATTTCATCTGTACTGTAGAGCTGGGAGCTAAATCCACCAGAAGGGAAAGACTCCGATGGAAATGCCCYTGGAATTCCAACAGGCACTGCTTCCAGCAGCACCGTGGTGGAGCTGGGTCATGGCCTGGGCAGCACTGATTCCAACAGGCACTGAAAATCCATCCTGGAGCCTCCAGATCTCCAGACAAAGGCAGGCAGACCCCAAACAGCCACAGAAACCCCAAATCCCAGCAGCTCACAGCTCCCCAAGCCCAAGGCAGAGCAGAAATCAGCTTTTAGTGTGTGTAACGTGATCCAGACCCCACCTTGTCTGGGACAAGGAGCAAGCAGAGGCAGAGCCCCAAAGAGCCACGATAATTTCAAGGCTGGGGAGATGAAAGTGCCTGCCAGGAACCCAGCAAATCCTGCTCTCCCTAAASGTCCACGCTGCTCCCCAGATTCAGATTCCCACAATGAGAATAAATGCAGCAATGCATACCTAAACAGCCTGTAGATGAGGCTGAGATAAAATTTACATGAACTCTGCACTGTTGGTGTTACCAGGTAAAGGTTTGARGAGACATGTGATAAAACCTTAAGTTGTGGAGAATTTGGGAGTAAATTCAAACAACTTCAGCTCTGGCAGATGCAGTAGATGATATCAGGGATTTTATAGCAGTATTTAAGATTGCCTCGATTATTAAAACCAATGGAGCTGCACTAAGGATMAGCCAGGAGAGTTTTGATCCTAAAACAAGCTGTCTTCCTGGCAACCAGAGAAATGAAAATCTGAGCTCATCTGGTCTTAAACACTYTGTCTTTTTTGGCATTTCACTCTCCAGATTTCTTGCATTTGATGTGAAACTCCAGAAGTTWCTGTAGTTAGACAATGTTGCAAATAAAAGTAATATATTTGCCTATTATAGGTGCATGTATATTCCTGCATATCTGCCTCTGAAGTGCTTAATCAATGAAGAAATTGTTAAGGATACCTTCTTTTCAGGGCCTTGGATTCAGTTTTAAAAGTCTGCAAATCTCCAAGAAAAGACATTTTTTTCTCTCTGCCAGCTCTGTGTCAAAGATGGAGCTAACAATTCTCAAGGTTTGAAATTATTTTATTTCCCTTAAACATAGAATTAGTGCATGGATGGTGATTCAAACACCCAAACAGCACAGCAGTTAAAAACAGCAGCTATGAAACAGTCATGGAATTTACATCACCAATAATGCCAGGTTTGTAACATGCTGCCTCTTTATAAAATCAGAATATTCAGTTGTGTCTTCATGTTCTAAGCTTTGGATACGCTTCATCTTCCTTTTACAAATGCCCCCAGCCAGCAGAAAACGTATGACTGTTTACTTTTTAATGTTTTTCTGGCTCCTTTTTTATTTTTTTTAATTCCCCAAACTGTCAAAACAATTGGAAGCCACGTCTTGGCACGGAGACAGCAGAATGAAGAGTGATTTTCTTTTGTGGACAACAACATGAGCCTTTCAAGCTGGCTGSCCCTGGAGAACAGCTTGCTGCAGAGATAACGTGGGAGATAACTGATAGCACCGACTCCTCCTCGTGTTACAAAACAGGTCGATGCTTGTGAAGGGACCAACCTGTTATTTTGGAATCAGACACAGCAGAAGGAAGGCAGGGACTGCTGGGAATGACAGCAAAGCGGGRAAAAAGCATTTCTGCGAGGTTTTGATTTCCTCCCACTGCTGTCCTTGAGACGGAGAAGGGGGAATTGTAACACCTGTGACAAAGCAGAGGATTTTATACGAGGCACATGTCAGCTTGGAGTCCAAGCTCTRGAAAAAGGCAACAGAATGATTTGATGAAGGGTGTCCTTGACCATGCTCCCCCTTTCTACACCATTACTGTGGCATCCTTTTTCCCCAAAATCTTGTGAGCTGCGCTGTGAATTACCCCTTTGCTGAATTTCAAAGGATTGTGTTTGAAATCTGCTCTCTCAGCAGGCAGAAGCGAAGCTGACTGCTCCCAAACTCTCAGACTGGTAAAATGTCAAGGTTGCTCAAGGATGAGACCCAGGGCCTGATCCTGCAGGCAGGAGCACAGCTTCCATCCCAGGGCCATCCACGGAGTGTGGGATCCAAGCAGGAGCCCTGGCACGAGCCCAGGGCTGGCTCCCATCTCCCTGCAGCMTTCCCAAATTAGGATGCAGGCAGATGTGCATCTCAGCTGGGAGAAGGCAAACACTGCTGCCACATCCTGGTCTCACCGATAGATCTCTGACAGCCCAGGGCCCTGACAGCTGCTCAAGGCTGCTCCTAAATCCTGCTCTGCCCTGGGCTGGAGCAGACAAAGCCAACCACAGTTTAAGGCAAAGCTGTTTCCTGTTGAGCTGGGATGGAGAGGTGCCCATAAAACCAGCACAGGTCACTCACTGACCATCTCCAGTGCCAGCCATTGTCACCCTCTGTGCCCCTGGCAGGATTCAGCTGCTCCTCCTCCCTCCTGCTGGGAAGAAGGCAGGTGCAGAGGCAGGTGCTGGTGTCTCACCTTTCCCAGTCACCAAAACACACCAGGATGGCTAAAGTGACGTGGAGTTACAACACAGGACCCACAGCTCCACCTGAACGCTTTGTCCAAGCTTGGGTTGCACTCAGCTGTCGCTAAATACCAGCGTGGAGCTACATCAAATGGAAAACATCCCTTAAAAGTGCTTTTTTTAAGTGGGCTTCAGCATTTGGCTTGAGGGAAGTGGCTCTCAGGGTGTTTGCTCAAGGTAGATCCCGTCACAGCGCCGTTCCCTCTTGGCACCGAAACCACCGAGGTCGTGCCTTAAGGAAGTGCAGTGGCAGAGGGGAARGCTTGAGCAGGGTGAATCATCCACATCAAAGTGGCCCTTTAAAGGAGAGCTTTCAGACCRTAATTAATGGGCTGGAAATTATTTTGAAACAACATTAGATGAAGCTGAGTGTTTTCAGTCGTATTTTAGGTGATGGTGTAGTGGGTAACTCGAGTGTGCCCACAAAGGTCAGCAAAAACATTTCCACTGACCTACAAGGGGCAGAGGCAGATTGCAAAGAGAAAAAGAGCCCCAGAGTGGTGCAAACTGGAAACAAAATTTGATGYRCAAGTTTTTGAACYTCCCAACCACTGTTGCTCACAACCYRTGCTCAGCTCAAGTGTTTAATCTCTGGAAATGCCACACCCTGCAGAGGTGAGCTGAGCCCTCACAGGATCCACTGAACCATTTTCCTGGCACCCTAAACTGAAAATGTTGGCCTTAATCATTTAAATACAAGCAGAAATAGCTTTCACCAGAGTGAATGTCTGTTCATCTGTACACAGGGGATTTGGGCAAACTTTGGAATGAGATCGTGTAACAGAAAATGAGCAGTCATTTTCTTCAGTGGTTACATGGACTCAGTTCTGCCCGTCCTTAGTAAATCTAAATTTTCTCCTTTTTTTTTTTAAGCAAGCTTCTATAAAAGGTGACACTAATGTTTCTGGTTTAATATCTTATTTACAGAATGAAATTGTGTGGATTTTGCCTTAGAAAGCTTCATTACCAATACCATTTATCAATAAACTTCATTATTGAAGGGCCTTCAGAAATGAGAAGATGCCAAGTAAGTTAATCCGACCCTTAACATCTCTCTTGGATTTCTCATATCCTAAACCCAAGAATTCTGGGATGTTGGAGGTTAATACCTATCAAAGTGATCACTACAAATCCAAAACTGGGTTTACCTCATTAAGAGGTAAATCTTTGCTGTACTTTCTGAGATACTCAGAAAAAAACCACAACTTTAGAGGCCAATGCTCCCAGGAAGTGCTGTAAACCCTCATGACCAGGGGCTGCTCTGGGAAGGTTTTCAAAGTCCTTTCCAAGTCTGGAAAGCCTGGGCAGACTCGGGTTTGAGGCTCCTCATGAATTGTTSTTTCCTGTTTTCCCTCCCACTATCAGCCCCCAGGATTCTGATCACCCTTTTGTCCACAGGACACAAAAAATCTCATGGCTCAGCACAGGTCTCTGTGTTCAAACACCAGGGCTCAGCAACAGGCAGAAAGAATTTTGCCAACTTGGTTGAATTCTAAAATTCTGAGGTTTTTAAAGTCTTCCTGCAGTTGGATGTGTGCAGTAGGCAGTGAACAAAGACCTATTCTTATGGTAGATGTTAAGAAACTCTTAAAATATAAATACAGACAGAGAAGAGAGTCATCTGAATAAGTCTCATCCAGATATTAAATATTAAATTTCTAACTTTCCCTTTCCAAGTCAYCCAAAGACCAGCAGTAAAACCATTTGGAATTGCTGAAGATAAAATAGAAAACTCGTCTGCAAGCCAAAAATACTACAAATGTACAGAAACTAACATTTTACCTGCAGAAAAAAACAAAACAAAAAAAAAAGCTACATTTGCACAGTTCTCACAGCTCTTTACTCTAGTTCAAATGCAAAGCATGAGATTTTCAGTTTTTCAGTAAACAGGGTTTTCAGTTTTTTGTGTTGCTGGAAGGTAAATCAGCCTGAAGAGCTGACACTGAAGCAGCTGCCAGTCCTGCCAAGGAAACACAGTGACCATAATGTCCTCTGACTGCAACAAATGCAAGACACAATAGATAATTCCTAACCTAAAGTGCAAAACTTGTCCAATTAGGAACATCCCTTAAATCAGGCTCTGGCAATTACTCTGAGGGTTACAGAGCCTCAGTCTCTCTGGGCAGAAATGTAAATACCGTCCTCTAATTGGAAAGAAAAAAAAATAAAACAGAATTGTTAAAGCTATCTTAATTGAATGCAGCATCTGGCAAGGATGTTATTTACATAGAATGAGTTTCACAGCAAAATCTTTGTGTCAATAATTCCTTGTGCYTTCTTTAGCTACAGAAGTCTCCTTCCCTATCAGGCCACATATCACCAGTTTTCTCCTTCCTGTCTCTGTCTACTGTACACTGATATCTCTAGTTCTGTAATTAGAGGCTTCTATCATTTCACTTTGACTTTTTTTTTTTAAATATACAAAAACTAATTGGATTCAGAAGCCAGCAAAGACCGTCAAAAACCTAGAGTTAATTCGTTTTTTAAAAAAACACTCCGTAATTTCAACTCCTCTTTATATCCTCTTTATAATCCAAATTTCCTTCATATTTTAAATAGCAAATTACTACAGATTAGGACAATTGCTGTTTTATTTTAAACTCAGCCTGTCAGCAAAGACAAACCTTCTTAAGAGATTCTCCTGAAGATTGAAGACCTCTCAATAGAAACACAGGCTCTCAACCCCTCAGATCATCCTCTGGATGGTCAGGAGAGCTGGTGATTTTTCAGATGGGAAGCCAGGATGTGAAGGAAATGGGGTTGGTGATTCAGCAGGAGGCACTCTGAGGCAGCCCTGATGTGATTCCCTGGAATTGTATTGCTGTTGGAAAGCCTGGTTGCTGGCTGGGGTGGAAAACCTCATGACCACTTCTGGTGATTAATGGSAATGGAATGGAAAAATTAAAGATCTTATTCCGCTTTTGACAAGAACGGGGCTGTTAAGCCGAGTCTTGTGGCCAAATTCCAGGTTAGCTGCATTCAGCCTACCTAAATACTCCTAAAAGTTATATTTGAATACGCTGTATTATTCTTAACTTCCTACCCTGCTCAGRCATTTCTGAACAACAGCCCCATTGTGGCCCTGAGCAGCCCCGTGACTCCATGGGGTGAAGAGTTTTTGGTGTGTTTTGAGGGCTCTGAGATCCTCGAGGGTTAAGGGCTGGATACACAYGGGGTATTTTATTCTGAGTTCCAACCGACGCGGTGAAGCTTGCCCACACYTAGCTAAAATTAAACACTCTGGATTATTTGCACGTCGTTTTCTACCCTTTCCTGAATGTAGCAGGGAAAATAAAATATCTTCCACATAGCCTGCTTTTATGATTTTCATCCCTAATGAAAGAATAGAGGAGTTTGTTTTTTTTTTAAAGTTGTCCTGTGAATTAAACTGTTGTAAATATTAACTGTAATATCCCACCTAAGAATGTATTTCTGAACATTACATATCTGCTTTTAGATTTGATATGACTAAGATGAAGGATGGTATTCTTGGACCAGATTTTCAGTCTCTCATTCACTAAAGATAATGCTTATTGTACCTTGAAATAAGAGAGTAGGAAACAGGAGAGTAYCTTGAACTATCACCCAAAGAGATGAGTTGAGAGGATGCCCAGGAGTCATTATAAACTGCTGCTCTTTACATTAAATTTGAGCCAAAGAAATCTGTATTTTGACCCAATTCTAGCTCTTGCCACACCTCACCTATTCCATGTCATAATCCAATGAGGGGAACACGATGTACACACAATTCCTGTACACAAAATTCCTGTTTCTCAGGCTGTTCCCAGAGCTCAGAGCAGCCTTGGAAGCCGAGCTGTGTTTCTGAGATAACTTCATTTCAAAACATGCAGAAACKAAGCAGCATTTGGAAAGGTTTTAAAAAAGGGCTAAATGTATTTATTAACACCTAGGAACTCMCAACTGGTGGGTCTGACCCTTTCACAACTTTCAGCCTCCACCTTCCTCTCATCCCACAAATTTTTGTCCAACATATTCATGCCCTACACTCTGCCTGAGCTTCCCACACCTTTAGGGTCTCACACTCCCTCTCAGTGCCCATCTCCATCTGGGGGTCCCACATCTTTTAGCCTCACACACCTCTTTGCTTCCCACCTCTCTGGGGACCTCCCTGTTAATTCCTTTCCTCAGAGACCCTGGAATGCCTTTGGAACTCTGCAGCTCAGATGGTTCCTATCATCTTCTGAGAGCCTCCTGAAATGTGTAATGATGCTACACTGCAGAAAATTAGCAGATCTGGCCCAAGGCTAGGCCATTCTAATTCTCCTTTTGTGTTTTTAAAAAACAATTGGATTTTAACACAGCTACTGCCACTTCTTTTTATTGGCTTTGGCAAAATCTTCTGTTGAATCCGACTCGTTCCTCGTTTGRAAAGGACCACACGGGCATTGTTCCTTTGGAGGAGGTGATGGGGAACAAAGAGAATTGAACAAGAGTGATTAGAGGATTAAAAAAAATGTTTGGAATGAGTCCACTGCTGGCCTGTGTGCTGCTTGTCTCCATCTCCTGCTTTGGGAGGTGCTGTTTGCAAGGTCCCTTATCTGTCCCCAGGGCCTTTTGCTGTGTGACACAATGACAGCCCTGGGACCTGGCATGGCTTTCACTGCTCATTTATTCACAGAGCTCCTGGGAATGGCCCAGCTGCTCCCAAAACAGGGCAGGTGAGCACTGTGGAGAAGCCAGGGATGCTAGAACAGCTTTTATCAGACAGTCCTCCTCTTTTTGAATAAAAACACACCAGCAGAACAGAGGGACATGAAGTAAAGAAACCAAATCCCTTGGGATTTCTGCAAGCTGCCCCTCTATGCTCTGCACCGACACCAAAAACACTGCCTTGTTACTGGAAATAAAGTGGGTTTGTTGCGAAATTTGTGCTTCACCATTTTATTAACAATTCATTACATTTCTGATAGGTACCTGACACCAAAATTGTATTTACTCTCCTGACCACGTCTCTTTTCATGTCCAAAATAATAAGATGTGCCAAGCATTTTGAAATGCTCCTTTTTAACAGTCTGATTGTTTTGATATAAAGTATTTGTTCATGCCAAGCACTTCACRTGTCACAGTAACCCAGTGCAATTTAAACAGTGGGTGTCCAAACATGTAACTACTATTTTTTTCCAGTCAAATACTGGAATTTTCACTTGGATTCTGCATTGGATCTCACTAGCTCCTTGTGCTAACTTCAGTTTTGACAATCAAAGCAGCTGTAGGGACAATGAGTGTTTCCTACAGCTCCCAGTCCAGTGCACASTATATCARTCGTGGGCTCCAGCTGCASAGAAATGCTTTCATTTGCTYTAATTGTTTCATTGTGTTCACATTTAACATGTATTTTCTTTTCTTTTTTWAWTTTTTTTTACCCCCACAGCCACTCATGGTCCCTGTTTTTCATGAAACTTTTATCAGCACCCCTGAAAAATGGAAGGACAAAATCACTCAAAAATATGGTAATATAATTAATCTTTTATCCCTGTTCTTTCGTGCTTTCTACAATCAATGAGGTTTAGAACTGTCCTTAAAATAATGTAAACTACAAAACCAGGCAGGTACAAAAGGAAGGTACCCCAAAGATTTCTGTGCTGTGACATTTTTAGTCAAATTCTTCACATTTTAATTAAACTTGCTCGATCTGATAGAAAGGAATGAAAAGGGTTCTTTTTGTCACAGGAAATTTTAAAAAGCTAACAAAGGGATTTTCAGTGGCAGGCAGCCAGCAAGGAAACCTGATCCCAGCCAGTTTTATTAAAGTAGCTTTACACTTTTGACATTTGCCTTTTCCCAATAAAATTCCTCGAGCACTTGCAAGGATAAGGAAGTCAATATTCACGAGCACAGGGGCAGATGGGCACAAGCCTGGCTCATTTGTCAAACATCCACGACTCAAAATAGAGAAAAGCTGCATTAGCTGCACCASGCAAGCCGTAAATTACAGCACATTTGAAGTTCACAAACGAGGACTGGGCCTGGAATCCAAATTTCCGTGCCACAGCCTGACAAATCAGGGCTCCCTTTACAATATGGAAACCTGACCTGCTGCAGGTTAGSATGGCTCAGAGATCACCTCCCAGAGTTTATAAATTATTTAAATGTACTGGAAGTGACAGGCTGAGCTTAAAAACGCTTCCACAAAAGTGGCAGAAATGAGGAGAGCCGTAGAGGCAGTGCCTGCCACCCAAACTCCTCCAGCCTTTCCTGAGTTTCCTGGAAATCCCTCTGCGCGCTGCCGCACAGCTCCAGTTCTGAAAACACGCAGTGGAATGAATTCTGGAATCCTCCGTGCCTTGTGCCTGATTCTGGCTGGYTYAGCAAGAGRARAACTTTGTTTGCAGCACATAAAAGKGASAATCCACRGGATCTTATTGGGCAGAGAGCTTCAGATGGGCAGAGAATGATTCYGTGAAACTTTCGGAGGAATGATTCCATGAAACGTCCAGAGGAATGTGATTCCATGACACATTCAGAGGAATGCAATTCCATGAAACGTTCAGAGTCATTTTGGAAATATTTTTGGTAAAAACCTGCACAGTTCTTTGTTTGGTAAAAACCTGACCAGGCTTCAAGCAGCCTTGGGTTTAAGGCTGGCTCCTGCTGTTTCAGACAACAAACAAGTGTTAGGATGTGAAACAACGTCAGTCTCTGTTCGGAACTTTTTGGCCTTTTTTTTACCTTTGGCCCCTGTGCTGCCCTTCAAAGCAAYTGCTGCTCACAGTGTTATTCTTCAATAATAAAAGCTGGGTTTGCTCATAAGGTTTTTATAATAAAGGGATTATAGCTGAGACTCTTTGATACTATTACGTATGCAATGATTAAACACTGCTATCATAATAAATACAGCAATAACATTGCCAGTAGCACTTGGGAGCGTAGCAGTAAATTCTGTTGCACTTTCTGGAAATGAAATGTGAAGCCATGAAAACAGAGTATAAATAGACTTAAAGGGAGTTAATTGTTTTTCTTATGAATTTTTCTAATAGCTGCCTGAAGCCCTAACGTTACAAAGAAGCTGAGATTGAAAAGATTTCTGTGCCACAGAAAGAAGCAAGAAGAAAATCTAGACACAGGGACCTCTTAGGGAGAGAAAGACCATGTTATTATGCTTGTGGCTGTCAACTGAAAGGATGGTTTCTTGAATAAATTATGCCTCTCATTATTTGTGGATGTCCACTGAAGTTTTCTGCTTTTACATATGGATCTTCAAACAGCCAAATGCACTCTTTTCCCAGTTAACTGCAGCCCTGCTTTCCCTCCATCAGTTTTCACTTAACTCTCCCCGTTAGGATCATCATAATTCAAAAAAAGGTCACTCCTGGTAGCCTCCATCCATTTTACATCCAGCCCAAGTTCAAAGTATTCCTCCATCTCCTGTCTAATGGGACTTATCTCRCAAAAAGCTGCTTCCCCACCACTGCCCTCCCTCTGAGCAACTCAGTTTAACTGCAAATTGTCACTTTTTGGACCTTGTGATTGGCTCTTTTTTGCTCTCCTAACATMATTTTCTCAGTTTCATTCATCCCTTGGCAGCAGGATCAAATCTTCTTGGAAAACACACAACACATCAGTGGGTTTGAAATAACTTTGTGTTTTGCACCCAAAAGAGAACGTGCCACTGACAACTTGCACCAGAGACAGGGAGGGAAAGGCTATTTTAGTTGGCCATCCTGTGAGACTGAAAAGCAGCAAAATCTGACCAAAACTTGGAAAAGATCTTCTGTTCAACAAGTTGGAGGTGGTTTTCCTTGTGCAGGGGTCTAGAAAAATTCATCTTGATTTTGGAGGGCACAAAAGAAGGAAGAGAAGAGAGAAATAATGGCAATTTATTTAGCATTTTCATTTTTGTTCTTTATTTCCCTTTACCTGTATCTGTAAAGAATTAAAGTCTCAGTTGGAAAATAACTAAGTACTAGTAAAGCAGGTGAATGTCTAATGTACATTTTTGTTTTAAAAAGAAGGCACTTGCCATGAAAAAGGATCATACTCGAAAATGTTGAGAAAATCTAAATGTTGGTTTTAATATGTTTGCAGGATTAACAGAATGATATACATGGATTTCTCCCAGAAATATTAGAATACAGGGTGGGCTTTTTTTAAGTTAGAGATGCATGAAACTGAGGGTAGTAACAAAATATGATGAATTTTTCCCCATATTGGCCACTTATTGCCACGCTGAGAATTGTATATTTGTAATTGAGGGAGAAACTGGATTTAATGTTAACAGAATTATTGGAATAATATGTCCTGTTATTGGATTTTTAACATCTAGTGCTTGTTTTTGTGTGCAGTGTGTGAGTTATGTAATCGCTACTACAATGAATATTCAACCAATAAATGTGCAACAAGTTACTCAACGCAGCTCCTTTCTTTTTTCCGTGCCTGAATTTGTGACTTTCCACAATAAAAGAGTGGAAAGTTGAGGCATTTGTATTTACACGAAGCTCAAAATTGCAGAGTTGGGGCAAAAAAACCCAAACTTGGTTTGTTTTTTTCTAAATGCTGATAGCCACACATAGTAAATAAATAAATAAATAAATAAATAAAAAATTTAAAAAAAAAGAAATCATTTTTGCTGCAGAATGTGGCAGTCAGAAAAGAAATGATGCAAAATTATATCATCACCAATCTCCCTCCAATCCCCAACAACATTTCTAGCACAACATTTTCTGACAGTTGTTAGATTTATCTGCACAAATGAGGGTTCAGACACCGCTGAGCTAGCTGGGTCTGAGCAGAGGAGGTTTCCTGCCTTTTGGAGCTCTTCAGGTGGTTCTTGAATCGCAGCACAGAGCTCTGTCAGTGTTAAAATTGGAGCAGTGGCAGCCTCAGAGACAGCCATACATCAGCAGGGCAGTGCAGAGCTGCAGCAGACAGCCTTTGAACTCCGAGGGGGAAAAAAACTACAYGGAATGAGAGCAGATGGGAATTTGTCAAAAGCCCATAAATCACCGCTCCTAATTCCTGGAGCTTCGGTGTGGAAGAAACTTGTATGAACCCAGATTTGACTGGGAACCAACTCCAGAGTGGATTCCCCTCGCCTCTGCCCATATGCCAGGGAATGGAATTGATCTCACATGGAACAGAGAAGAATTTTTTCTGCTCAGATATTGCTGTCTGACAGAAGGAGAAAAAAAAAAAAAAAAAGTGTACCAGGCACAAAACAACCATCTATACCATTAATCAAGGGCATTCAAGGTCCTCACTTTAGTCATTAGAGAAGGTTATTTTTGAAATATATGAAAGYATTCAGTTTGCAGTCTCACAAATATTGAGCAGTGAGAGGTCAGGTCACTGCRTAAAGAACACCAAAAATCTGTAGACAAATGTCCTTGAAACTTCACAGGCAGCCAGGGACACCCCAAAGGGATCCTTTGATATTGTCCTTGCATCCTGTGGCTGCTTCCATGAAATGAGAAAATAAAKAAAAATAAATATTCGGTGTGTGAATACCTCTGAAGCATCATTCTGTAAAGGCAAGAGGTGTCTGGAGCACAGCCTCGGGTTCAGAATTTGGCAAAGAAAATTCCTGGACACCTCTCTCTTTTGGGGAATTAACCTGTAGTGGTTCCTATATGTCAGGAAATAGAGGAATGTGAATTCTCCTGATCACTTTTCCCTGGGAAATTCTGAGTTTTCTGAGGCACCATGGTTTGGTAAGATGTTTCGGTCTGACAGCCAGAAGAACGAGCAAAGAGCGAGCCCATGAAGTGACTGCCAGCACTCATTTGGGTTCCAATTCCCTTCCTCCTCCTCTCCCTGTCCCTCTCTGCAGGAAGGAAATGTTCTGTCCCCAGATTTGGGTCACACTGGTGCCATTCTGCTCCTCCCCTGAACTCCCAAAGCTCCTCTTCCACTCCTGGATGGCATCGATCGCTCTTCTCCCCTCTCTGCCGCAATATTTCCATTATTCACTGTCACTCTRAGCACCGGTTGTGTTTCCCCACCCCAGTCACAATAACAAGCCCGGGACATGGTTCATTGCCATTGTTAGAGTTCCCAAAGTGTTAATTGCTGCCGGCTTCCTCTCCTGATGGTTCGCAGACTAGCAGGTCATTAACTGCTGCAAGGGACCGCATTTTGGGGGATTAGCTTTTAATGTTTTGAGCTCAGTCCGAACAGGACTCATTCTGATGAGCAGTTTGCTTTTGTCCTTCGTGTCCCACCACAATATTTTTGTGTACATCGTGGTGAAGGTTTTTCTTTTTGTTCATTTTTGGTGAGGATTTATTTGGGGAGTGGGATGGGAGGGTGAGCAGCACAGACCAAAGGGAAGAACCTGTTTGTGGGTGCCCAGTTATCTCTTTTTCATCCTTSTGTTGCCCTTTTGTTGCCCTGTGGACCCTTCTAATCCGGATGCCAAACTTCTGGAGATGGATTTGCTCACGAGTTGTAGTRCAACATCCTCTGGGATCGCTCTGCAAGTTATCCCAAATGCCACCGAGCAGAAAGGCAYGTGGATGTGCCATGGGGTCTCATCAATATTTACAGCATCACAAATTTATTGGAAAGCTCCKGAAGTTCACTGCAGTTCCAAGTGAAACCGTGCCCAGTTTTGAGCTTAGACCAAGAGAGGAACTGAGAAAGRGAGGAACAGAAAACCAGATGCAAATCTCAATCCAGACTGAATCTGAGAACAGAGAGATAGCTGGAAAACACACAGCTACACCAACAAAGCTTTCCAAAGAGCCAGGTCTCTTTGGACAGTTCCAGGAGCACAGTTTAGGGGTGTGCCTGTAAAGAGTGTCACCTTCCCAGTGTGGCTGGAGGAACCTGCAGCCAGAAAATTCTGCCTGCCCAAAAAACTGCCCAAAATTCTCTGTGAGGACTCACCCTGGCTGTGAATGACCACCCTGCTCCCATCCATTCCTCCTGGTGAGGGGAAGGATCCCTCACCAGGGCACCTGCACCACAGAAAACCTGCCCAGGCCAGGGGAAAGGCAGTCCCAAAGCATGGAAATTCCCATCCAAGCCTCTCACCTGAGCTAAAAAAGCCTTTTTAATAAGGGGCAGGGGGGAAATGTTGTGTGGAGTAATTATACCCAAGCAAAAGGAATAACAAAGAACATAGAGGAGGCAGGAAGACACGAGCTGGTTGTCTGTGGCTGCACAATAAATCAATAGAAAATGCTCAACCAGGAATTCGGAGGCTGACTCCATCACTCACTGAGGCACAATTCATTGCCTCAACTACCAGATAGGCTTCCACCCAGAACAGCATTTGTTTGTGTACAATATGCCAAAAATGCATTCTTGATCCATGAAAAAAAAAAAAAAAAAAAAAAAAAAAAAAAAAAAAAAAAAAAAAAAAAAAAAAAAAAAAAAAAAAAAAAAAAAAAAAGAAGAAGAAGGAAAATGATACAAAGCAGGTTGCCTAGTAAAATGAGATTTAACCCAATGCCCTTCATCTGTGCTATAAGGACTCCCTGGAGAGCCACAAATCGGAGCAGTGAGATTTTGTGAAGGAGAGCAGCATCACGAATACAACTCTGATGCGTCATAAAAATAACAGAAAAGCCCCTTGGGACTGAAAACTTTTGCCTGAATCCGATCAAACCCTTTCAAACCAGGAGCTGCTGTAGCTGTGTGGCCAAGCTACTGCTCACTGCCCTGTCAGCATCCTTGTGGGGACTTGGGAGCACAGGAAAACACTTCCCAAATATCTGAAGAGGGGAGGAAGAAAACTTGAAGGTTAAATTCACATTCGTCCCCTCTTCAAGTCTTTCCTTACTCAGCCCAGCTGGGATGGCTGTGTGTTGCTCCTGTTGGACCCAGATTAGGAGAATAGCTGGCCCAAGCATTGCTTTTCTGTTCAATTCTGTGTGTTGCAGCTCAAATTCATCTGCCAGCTTTCCCTGCACTGTTTGCCTCCTTCATCCACCTGTTTGGCTTTACCTGACACCTCCATTATGAGCTGCCAGAGAGCTGCAGAGCATTTCTATTTTAATCACCTCTACCACGCCTGAGGATTTCACTGAGATTGCTCAGTGCTTCTGTAAAATTATATTATCATGGCTCTCAAGCTCTGTGCTTTCTCAGCCTCTAGCTGCACACTCATTTTTTCTGGTCCCAGAGATGTGAAAAGCCCTGTTGGCAAGATTCTACTTTATTTTATACAACTTTATATAACGCTGAAACATTTAAACTCCACTTTAGGTTTTTTATTTTGTTGTTGATGTTCCTGTATAAGAAAATAAACAATGACACTGCTGCTACTCTAATAAAATACCTGACTCTTTTTGATATGGAAGAAAAGAAAGACAGCCCAACATTTTGCTGCCTCTAGCTGAATTCAGCAAAAAATGTTCTTCTCCATCTAGAGACTGGGATAATAAAATGGGTTATTTATTGGCAGTGGGTGATGTGTGGATGATTACAGTCTGGTAGGTATTTAGGGGTAAAGTCCAAAATTGCAGAACAAAAGCTGTTTTCTATTCACATTTGGCTCCGAATGCCTCAGACGAAATGGACCACCCACAATCTGACACTGGAGGCTGCAGAGCCCTGAATCTGCAGAGAGCCAGGAATGAAAAGCGATACAGTAAGATCAGGCAAAACACAAAAGGAAAAAATGACCCGCAGAGTCTATTAAAAGAATAAGTACATCGAGCTAACAAGCATGTGTGCACACTAGAACTGGACCTTTTGACTGACCTGGTCCATGATGAAAGGACAAMAAAAACAGCCTTTGCCATTTCAGGGATAAAATCTACTGCAGGCAGGAGGAGCACCATGAAGAAGCTTGTTTTATGGTAGATGGAGGCTGGTGATAAAGCAAACACCCCTCCCACTGCCTTCATTATTAACAGAAATGTTAAATTTGGATTCTGCTGCATTGCACTTAGAACAGAACTGTAATTCCCTCCAGGTCCAGATCACAGTTTAGCATGCTTTGCTCTTCCCCTTCTTCCAGAAAAGCCTGCTAAACAAAAACTGCATGTGAAGAATATGGAGGTAAAGGAATAGGCCTTCCATCATAACACAAAGTTGGTTTGAAATGCTGTGAATGCAGTTGGAAAGTGTCATTAAAAAGAAAAAAAAAATCCAAGAAACACAGCAAAAACTCATCAGTTATAACCAGCCCAAAAATGCTGGAGTGTATTTCTCAGGGAGCAATCAACAGCWCATCTTCTGCTCCCAAATTTTTAATTTTTTCCATGTTATATGTACAGATGTGATTGGTCCTGTTGGCTTATTCCTGCCTGCTGCTGAATGCCCTGATGAGTGTTTACCTTCAGCAAGAACTCCAGCAAGTGAGAGCCTGAAAGTGAGCCTGTGTTAGATTGGGGCTCACAGTCAGAATTTCCACACATGCAGCTCCAGTTTGCCTTTCCCATCTCCTCCATAATTGCCCAGATACAGAATTTATTYRATTAAATAATTCTCCTGCAAATTGYKCTTGTTTTACACAAAAGCAAAMYRGATTTCTTGCACTCCAGCTGCAGTGAAATTGCTGCAGTTTTCTCCTGTTTCTCCAGAAGATTTCCAGGAAATTGCCAGGAAGGTGCAGATGTGGAAACAGCTGCTGGGCTTGTGCCAGGGGACCGAGRAGGAGATTCCTGAACCTTCCAGAATCACCAGGAGTGAGCCACGGAGGGCAGAGATGCTGGAGCACTTGGCACATGCASATTTCAAGATGTCCAGCAGATTTCTGGTTGTCTGAGCATCCTCGATGAATGCACAAAACCCACACTGAGCAAAAAAAATCCGAGCAAAAAGCATCTAATATGGTTAGATAATTGTGGACYTGTAGCTGCTCTGTCTATTTAGCATACAAATCCTCTGTAATATGGAGAAAATTTCATCACATTAGAGTGGAGTCGCTTACTTGGCTTTTCATGGCCATTAAAATAATTAATTCATCTTAAAAAGATGAAGAAAAAAGGGCAGGAAAAAGCAGGTGTTCAAGCCTGCTGGCAGGATATACCAAAATCATTCACCTTTTACTCTCTGAGGATGTATTCACATTTTTCCTTCTACAGACCCTTTTCCAATACTTTCAAAGGCTTTTGCTGTTCTTTTTTAAAAGTATTGCATCACTGTCATGTCTGAATTTCCCCCTAAAATTCATCTTCATAAACAGAAACACAGAATTAAATCAACACTTGCACAAAGCCATCACCTTCACATGTAACCTGCCCTGAAATTTAATCACCTGGACAATTTCCCTCAACTATTGGTTTTATGGTTTTAAAACAGTTGGATTCCTCTAAAAGCCCCATCCTTGTCCTTTGTAGCAATTCCTGTTGCACAGCAGAGTTAAAGGCGTCCCACAAACCTCCTGCAAGCCCAGGCTTTGCACATTTTTAGCAATATTATTTAGCAATATATTCCAGATAYGAATAAATTATGACAGACAGATTCCCTAAAGAGCAGCCCCAATCCCCGTGAATTATCCTTGCTCTGTCAGGAGTTTGAGACACTCCCTCACTCACACGCTGCTGATAGGCAGAGAAAACCCTCTGAATGTGGGGTGTGGGTGAAAACCATTTCCTCAGGCAAGTGATTACGGTCTCTGCTGCTCCTCTGAGTGGTTATGGAGTCCCTAATTGCTCTCCTGACTGATTATGCWGGTCCTGGTGTTTCATTTTCAGAGTACTTAAAGTTCAGGTAAATCACACTTGCCACATGACCTCTCCTGTTTTATGGTTCTTTTTGCCACGGGAAGGCAAAATCATCTCTGTTTTCTTTGTGTTATTTATTTTAACGTTAGCTATTAGCAGATTTCCAAGTGGAAGTGCATAAGATGTTGTGGTGAAGATTTTATATTTTTGTGAAGTTAATTTTTTGTGCAAGGCTTTGCTGGTCAGTGGTATCCATAAGCAYGTGTTTATAATTAGTCCCTGTGCTTAAAAGCTTTGTGAAAATGAACTCCTAATGCTTGTCAGGCTCTGGACATCCATTCAACTTGTKAAAATTGCAGTATTCTGGTGAAATCCTGATTTCCATCTGTGTTTCTTCTTCCTGCCCTGGAAAATGTGTGTCTGTTTACAGTTATAATTTCTTGGTAAACACRCTGGCAAAGAGCTCACACCCACACTGAGCCCTGGTGCTCTCTCTCAAAAGCAGAGCTGTGCTTGCTCAGACAAAGTTTCAAATCCTWGCAAGTGATTTTTTAGGAAAGTTTTTGATGGATGTACAGAAAAACAACTCTTCTTGCCCAGAAAAATTCTCAAGCATCGCATAATAAATACCAAAATTTTAATCATTTTGCACGGCCCTGAAAGAGGAAAGGTTATTCCAGTACATGAAAAGATTTACCAGTTCATCACCTCAAACCAGTGTTTGTCCAGTTCCAGCTCCCTGCCACAATCAGGGATAAATTCCAAGTGTCATCCCAGCCCCATCCAGCCTGGCCTTGGACACTTCCAGGGATGGRGCAGCCACAGTTTCTYTGGGMAMAGTGTAGRTGATGCATCATGAGCCCRTTTWACATGTAAAAAMCCCAAGACTTTGATTTTCAAAYAATGTAAGATAGATATTTCCCKCTTCAATATTTACAGTTGGTCTTAAAATTTCTTATATATTTATTTACTTTTCAAAAATTTCAACCTTTCTCAGGTCTGAAGATGATCTGATACTTTTTGTTTGACAGCAATACTCATTTTAAATAATATATTTATCAAAATTTAAAATTTACATTAGATTTTTTGTTCATGTTATTAACTCTATGCATGACTATATGTACCTTCTGAAAATAGAACTGTATCTTACACTCTAAAATAAACTAAAAAAAAACTGTGTCACATCAACATGGAACCACAAAGGAATAAAGGATTTGCTGCAGAATTATTTTGATTTCTTACAGAAATTTAATGTTGCTTAACAAAAATTTCCCCTGAATATCATATAAGAAGTGGAAATGATAATGCTCTGTTACATCCTTTAAAGCACATCCAAGCTATTTTGGGCCAAACAGAAATATCACAACTTGGACATTTCTCACTGACTCATTCCTTTAATTTTCTCTAAAAGAACAAGATCAGTGCACACCCAGGGCAGGTTTTGTCACTGAGGCATCAGTAAATTTGGATTCAGAAATGTTTTTTCTACAATTTACACAGAAGCTGTTGGCTAATATGAAGAAATATGGAGAAATTATCTGAACTTCTTTTTTTAATGGATTTGTAACGGGGTTGTAGGGACGCACAGCACAATAATTGACATTTCCATGTAAATTTAGTACACATGGCATTAGTTTATTCAGAGATAATCCATTTCCTTATCATTACAACCAACGATAAAAAGAGCAGCCAAAGACAGGGAACTTGGTGCTCTGAAATGAACAGACACCATGTGTGCATGATATACCAATAAAAATTTGGGCCTGAAACACAACTTTTTGTTATCCCACAAACCCACATTCCAGCCATATTTACATTTTTGCTGTTGCACAACATTTCTGTTCTTGACTGGCATTGCTGCACTGCTGAAATTAAAGGATAAAAGTAGGATAAAGTAGATAAAACAGTAGAAGCCTATTTTTCAATGGGATTATCAAACTTCTCCAATCCACCCTGTGTGCAGCAACACTGGGGTTGTGCAGGCAGTGACCAAAGTTCTGTCCCTGCTGTTCCTCATTCATACACATCTCTGTTTTGCCCAGAGTTAACAAGAAATTAACTCTGCATCAACGTTTCGTCTCGTAAGTCCAATGTTTTTAAAAGAACAGGTTCTTGATGTATGGGCAGCCTGCAGATGCACTGAAGCACAAAGACTTTCATTGGACCAGCTCCATAAGCGAATTTCAGCCCAGAAAGGTTCAAACCCATCATGGGACTTTTTTTTTTTTTCTTTTCTTTTTTTTTTTAGCTTGTGCTGTTGTGAAAATTTCACAGAGGAAAACACTTTCAGGAAAAAGGAGAGTTTCCAGCCCAGAATGGGACTGCCAGCATGTCGTGTCACGTTAGCCACAGCACAAATTGCTCTTGGGACAGGCAGCAGTGAGGTTTGTTTTCCCTCTGGCTCTGTTCTGATGGCACTCTCTGTAACCTGTGCCTGTCACCCCCATCTGTCTTGTCCAAACTTGACTACAGTGTCACCCTATCTCTCAGTCAGGAAAAAAGGTAAACAAGAAAATGCTTCCTGCTTATTATTTGGAAAGAAAGGAAAAATATTTCTGCAGAGAGTAATAAAAGTATCAGTGAAAGCTGGTGTGATGCTTCTGCTGGAACAGGTTTTCCATCCTGGTGAGCAGTCACACACTTGTGCTTCTTCCAGGATAAAGCTGATGAACTATTAGCAGCCAAGCTCCAATTTAATGTGCAAAGTGACCCATGAGATYTCCCCAGCCACTGGGCAGCACCCTCGCAGTGCTGTTTCCTTGCCAAAATGACAGAGCTGGACAAAAGCAGGACTTAGAGAACATGAAAAGCTGGGAATTAAAAAGCCTCAGGTGTCCAGGGGTGAACCTCAGCGTGGTTTAAGAGCACAGAACGTGTCTGGAAATCACCTTTCATGTCCAAGCACCCCTTCCTCCCCCAGTGATGYTCCCCCAACCTGCCTGCTTAGCCTTGATATTTCCAACCCAAAGGACTATGACAATTTATCACCAATTTTAGTGAATTGAAGTTGAAATGGCAGCATGGGTTACCTGGGAAAATAAGTCTACTTACTGAGRTCTGGGGGGTTTTTAGGGGAATCTGCAAGATTTCTGAATTGACAGCATAGTAAGACCAGRCCAAAAAGAGTTGAAGAGAAAGAARTTTCAATTRAATAATTTTTTAATGAGGTGCTGTGGTGGTTCAGCTCTATGTAAAGACCACACAGCTTAGCAAGGACCTGTAGCACAGCAAAGTCCCAGGGAAATGCAGGGGCTCAGTTTTACARCCCAGCAGACACTCCAGAGATACTGTCTAGAGATACTGTTTTGATCCCAAAACTATGCTTTTATATATATCTGATGTAAGATCTTTGTTTCCATAATGAAGTATTTTCACTTGAGAATACTTTCTGCCAAACTGAAATAAAAAAGAAGTTGAAATACGAGAAKATAAAAGTTCTATTTTGTATTTGTCTCAAAGGGTGCTCAGTGCTGTTGAAAATCTTTCCACTTCCTCAAGTRTTGGTTTAATACCTAATATCAGATTATCATTAATAAGAATAAAACAGTCCTAGCTCCAGCTAARGCAAACCCAGGCTTTAATTACCAATTAACTGCCTGCTGAATAATATCACAATCAGAGTCATGGTTTTCCCCTTTAATTTCTGCCTTATTTAATGGCCTCTTTTCAGGATGCAAGAAACAAAAGTGTCCCGCAGACAGAGGCAGAGGTTTTTATTTCAATGTTTATACAAACCACACACACCCAAACAAACGTGTGGCACATCCATAATATGTCCATTGTTCCCAAACACAGCATTTGCCACTGCACTTTGRCAGATCAGATTGTTCCCTCTTTTTTAATGCTCCACTTCATCTGTTCACAATTCCCATCCCCAAACAATTCCAGTGTCAGGTTTTGTGGGGCTGCAATTTCCAGGCCRTGTTGTGATTGTTCCAACGAGGCCACGGTGGAAAGAGAAAGAAATAAATGTAGGGGAAATCCCTCTGTGCTGGCATCCCATCAGAATTTGGGGACAGCATCCCAGAGCTGGTCCTGGTGACAGCACTGGGACTGTGGCCAAGCCAGGCTTTGCCATCCAGCAGAGCCTCCTCCCATCTGAAGTGATTTTCTGTTCCAGTGACTTGCTGAACTCTGATTTGTCTTTCTGTTCCAATAAGGGAGCTGTGAGTAGAGCAKCTTCTGTCCTTCAAATAAATTGGTTGGTGAGAAGTGGCAGACAAAAGAATTCTCATTTATCTTTACCCCTCAAATAAACATGAGATTTTAATGAACTGTACTTTTCTCACATTTTCTGATTTCTGGTTGGCAGATTCCATCATGAATTAAGCACACTTGTAGGCCTTGCTTATTTGCATTTTTAGCTCACATCTCAGCTAAAAGCTAAATATATTTTTTCTTTTTTTTTCTTTCCTAATTGTATTATTTCACTGAATTTTTGACTAATTTTCCCTTTTGCCCACATTTCTGTCAGAGGGAGAGAAATAATCTTTTTTCTCAACACTCTCTTTGAAACTTTGATTTAAATGCAAACATGAGAAATCCAATGTGACAGCAGGACTGTASCTCTGCAACTCTGAGGTGGCCAAAAAGATTTTAGAGGACAACCCCCATTATTCCCACCCATTCATTTGGTATTGATTTTCTCTAATAGTAAATGTTTGAACTAGATAGAAGGGAAAAAAAAAAAAAAAAAAAAAAAAAGGAAGATTACCTATATTACAAAAAAAATAAATACAGATGCAGGACAACTAAGGCACCACTGAGAATCACTTAAATCACATTTGTTCATCTTCAGATGGGCAAGAAGAGCTTCTCCAGCAGCAGCTCCTCAGGTGTTTTGGATGTTTCTGTGCAGCCCTGCAGGGATTTCCTGCGGGGCTGTAGATGCTTTCCTGCATCCACGTTTGTCCTTTTGTTGCAGGGACTGCCTTGGCACAAATCTCAGGCTCCCCTGCCCATCTGATTAGATCGAATTACATGCTTTTACTACTGCTACAAGCTAAAGCAGCAGAGCTACAATTAAGCGTGGGATGGTTTAGGGCCTAAATGGAACTAATGTCTGGCCCTAGCTAATGCCCCAGGTTCTGGGTTTGGGCTCTTTTGGGTTTTTTTTTCCCTT
The DNA here is from genome assembly GCF_030028575.1 of Malurus melanocephalus. Taxonomy (NCBI): domain Eukaryota; kingdom Metazoa; phylum Chordata; class Aves; order Passeriformes; family Maluridae; genus Malurus; species Malurus melanocephalus. The sequence goes on from NW_026623629.1 coordinate 654,065, forward strand.
TAAATTGATATTTTTTTAGGCTGTTTTCCAAAGTGTGAGCCCCTGAAATAAGTCAGAGCAGTGAACCCACTCACATTTTTAAAATTATCGTTGCTCCCAAGCACTTTTCAGCGTCTCTGACAAATTACTCGTCCTGCAATCTTGCCCTTGTGAGGGAGGAATGAACTGGAAGCAGCAATGTGATGCTTGTATAATATCACAAATTTGGGGGAATTATATTTGTTAGCATGGCCAAGGGTACAGGCGGAACACTGCAGCTTTGTGTTTCCCCACCTTGAGAATGGAATAAAAAAAAATTACATGGGATGAAAAAAAAATTTTCAAAAAATTACAAATAAAGAACCAACCAATCCTAGAAGCCCCTCCTTCCCTGGCAGGAAAGTGAGAAATACCAGAGGTGTTAGAAACCCTCTGGCAATGCAATTCCTGAAATTATGACAGAGCCTTCGAATTTGTTCTGGCTAGTTAGTCTGAAAACTTCCTAGAGGGAAACAGATAACTGGATAACAACATGATTATTGCCCACAGGCCCCGCATGGAAAAGGAGTGTAATTTCAGTGTGCTGATATGATTACATTTAATTTGCTTGCTGTAGGCTGCAGCACGCCGTGTGCTGAGGAGGACAATCAGATAACCCTCGAACGGTGCTCATGGAATTCAGAGCTTCTGGCACCAGCCCTGGAATGAGATTAATGGCAACGTGCTTCACTCTGCCCTGAAGCAGGTTAGCATCTAGTTTCACCAGATATTGCTGCTCCCAGCAYCATTATTTAAAAAAAAATTGTAATAATTTGGGATCCTGCAAGGAGCTCTACGAGGAGCTGAGGTCTTGTTGGTGTGCATCTTCCTCACTGATTTTATTCTCACAGGGATTTTATCCACTGAGCACTCTGTGTGTYCTCTTCAGCTCAGCTTTTAATGGAGCAAGACAAACGTCTTCTATAAGAGAGAAAGAGAAGAGTCTTTTAATGGAGCAAGAGAAAAATCTCCTGCACTGGGACCCCCAAAGGTAACAATAGTTCAGCCCATAGGAAACAAACAGCTGAATTTTCTCGTTTGGAACAAGTTCACAAATCACCTGGTTCACACTGTGCTCATCTCCCTTTCCTTTGTTCCCTCTGCTTACACTTTTACACACCACACTTGAAAATTGGCTTTAAAGACCTACCCAAATCCAGGTAGCTTTTGAAATTCATGGCACTGTGAACCTTGCTTTTTTTTTTTTTTTCCCAAAACATCATATTTTAATTGCTTGTGTTATCCATTAAACACCTCCATCTGTATAATAATGAATTAAATAGGATCCCAGTGTGGTTTGGGTTGGAAGGCACTTTCAAGATTGTCTYGTATCACTCCCTGCCATGGACAGGGACATCTTCCACCAGACCAGGGTGCTCAGAGCTCCATCCCACCCAGCCTTGGACAGCTCTGGGAACTGGGAATCTTCARCTTCTCTGGGCACCCTGTGCCAGGGCCTCCCCACCCTCAAGGGAAGAATTTTTCCCTTATATCTCATCTAAACCTGCCCAGTCTGAAGCCATCCCACAGGAAAATATTACGATTTGGCATCACAGAATCACAGAATGTGCTGAGTTGCATGGAGGCCCATCAGGATTATGAAGTCCAACCCCTGACCCTGCACAGGACACCCCAAAAATCTCACCCTGTGCCTCGAAATATTGTCCAAACATTGGAATAACGTTGTTGGAACAAGTGCCATTTCTGTACCCAGTATGGAAGTGTCTACACACACTGCTCAATTAAATAACATCTGATTGATTGTCGAAACCACCACCAGCTAATAACGCTCTTGTTTCTCTCTCTCTCTCTCTCTCTTTGCCCTGCAGACCTGTCAGTGTGTAATTATTTTCTACTCTGAAGAGTTTGAATTGTTGGATCATGTCCAGCTGTGTTCAACCTTCAGGTTGCATTCTCCTGCTGGCTCATTCGTGGCACCGAGAGCCCCTTGGGTAACCAGCCYGCTCTGTTCCAGCCTCATTTTTTGGGAACCCCACCCTGGGTAGGATCTGTWCCCCTGAGCCATTCCACTCAGCGGGAAAACATTTTTTTTAATTGTGTAATGCACTTCTGTGCATATTGCAAAAGACTTGAAGCTTTCTTTAGGTGTGATCTTGTCCCACAGCTCTCAGACACAGCACACACAACTTCCCTCAGCTTCCA
>NW_026623629.1:656483-657554 GCF_030028575.1 Malurus melanocephalus
TCTTTATTTGTTTTTCATCCATTCTCTCATTCATTCATGGCACACACGACATTTCACTTCCATTYCCATACACAGAACCACAGAATCAATTWKGTTGGAAAATGTCTCTGAGATCATCAAGTCCAACAACAAACACAGCTTTGGGTACAAAAATGTGGTRGTCTGATGGATGACACTGGAAATTAAATGTGGTTGGATTTTTTGGAAAAAAAATTCCCATGTCATTCCCAACTAATTGTGGTTGTGTGCAAGGCAGGCCGGAATCTCTGTGAGACTTTGATTATAAGAGTGTAGAATTGTTTTCTTTTTCTCTTTTCTTTCAGGTATTATTATTATTTTTTAACCATGTGCTATTGAAGATATGCAAGGCATAAATCATTCAGCATCGATTCAAGGAGTTCTTTCCATTTGCATTGCCTCTTGCTGGTAAAATCTGCATCCCTACAACTTTATCCCTGTGTAATTTTTGTATTCCTAAACTCTTTTGATTTTTCCTACAAGTCATTGTCAGTGAGGAGGAAATTAAAGTGAACAAACCTCTGGTCTGCCTCTTCTGACCATTTGGATGGTTTTGCAGAGATTTTTCTGAATTACCTTTTCACAGAATATGTTGCGCAGAAAAAGTTTATCTTTTTTTTCTACAAACTCTCTACAGCTTTTCACAAAATTCAGAGTATCTGCAGTTCTGTGYACGTCAAAATTAATATTATGCAGCCAAAATTATTCAGCCTTCACCCCACAGAGAATATCACTCATTCTTTGGGGAAAGCAATGCTGTTATCCCTGTCCAAATAAGTGATCAGGAGGAAAATAAACCTGAGCTGTAAACAGATTGTTGGACAGAGGTGTKCATGAGGGACCCAAAAAGCCATCTGTTGAAGTCTGGTATTATTTCATTGCAATTGCAGAATAATTCCAAAAATCTTAAGAGATTGGCTCTTTATCTAAAGAAATCATTTTGCCCAGAGGCTAMTGAAGCAGCTAATTTGAGTTCTTCTTTTTAATTTTTTTCTTTTAACATTATAATTATGATGTATGAACGTTTTAATGTATTTATAATATATTGCTAGT
>NW_026623629.1:657654-697202 GCF_030028575.1 Malurus melanocephalus
CCTAGAGAAAACCTTAATTAGAAAATATTAAGATTTGATCTGTGGGAATCATTGCAGAAAACAAAACAGGAGGAACAAGGACAATATCAGCCATGTCTCCTTCTAGAGAAACAGACAGTTTAGGAATAAGTTCCACCATTTATCTGAGCAACAGTGTTCTGGCAGGTGAGAAATTTCCTAGGAAATGTGTTTGCATATGTGGTTTTTTTGCCAAATTAACATTTTATCTCTTAAAATGTAGATTTTTTTTTCCTGATTTCACATAACTGGATTCTTTCTCTCTGAGTAAATCCARCCAAATTCAAATATTTCACTCTATGACCTGCATGATAATTTTTTTCTTTTCCAAGACAGCTCTTTAGCAAAGTGCATCTGCCAAAGCTGCTTAGTGGGACAAGCATTTGAGGTGATTGATGGGCTCTCCCAGTGAGATCCTGTCTTGGGCAGGCTGTGACACACTGGTGGAGTCATTTGATGGAGCAGATAACTCATGTTATCATTACCTCATGAAGCTGTGGTCCARCTCACAGGGGCTCCTTGCACGTGGCACTCAGACATCCCCATCTGCTCATCCTGATTCCATGCAGACAAGAGAGAATTTTGGGGCTGGAAGGATCTATTCCCATATTCCCTGCTAATGAACATTGCTGTTTCTAAGGTAGTCTCTTCATTCCAATTTTACTTAGCAGAGTTTCATGAAACCCTTAATTAAAGGGAAATCTGGTAGCCCAGACAATCCTATGTAGRAACAGTAGCCATGTTCATCAAAATGTTTGTGATCTACTGTCTMAAACTGAMAAAATTAATGCCAAAATTAATRAATAAATATCTATCTCTGAGCAGGRAAAASMAACTTAAAAGTGCCTGAATTTTGGAAAGCTGATGGTCATAGCTACATCATGGATGGGGCTTTCACAAGCATGAGAAACAACACAAAAAGAACAAGTTCACTTTATATAAGGCTGACTTCCTTGAACAGCACTTTTGGGTTTTCCTTTCTGCTTTGTTCTTTCCCTGATTGCCATGTGGGGATCATTATTAGCACTTTATTTTGTGAAAAAAGGAATGCCTTTAAAGAGATGAAATATTTCCTCCATCTTGGAAATATTTTCGTGCCGATATCTTTGCATAGAATTCTGTATAACCCAGACCTCACATTTCACTGTTATCCATGAAATCTTGGGTGTGCTGGGGAGAGGATGATGAAGGTTTTAGTCCAGYTGTCCCATGTGAAGCCCAGCACCAGCTCAGGCTGCAGGAGCTTACCCTGGAGGATTCCAGACTGCAGGAATAACCAGAGCTCACAAAGTTAATCTGTGCTTACACCAACCCTCACCCAGGAGCTGCCTGCTCACTTCCCTTTTTGAACAGCTGTTGCTTTCCCCAAGCTGTCCCTTTAAAAGCCAAATATCGCTGAAAGGATGCTGGCAACACCTTTTAATAAAAGGCAAATCCCACTTAACCAACTTTTGATTTCGTTTTAGTAGCATTAATCACGACCAACTCATTCGGTGCGTCGCGTGACCACCGTGCGCAATTTCTTAGGAATTCCATTTTCATTTAACATTAATTAAAGAGCACTTATTACAGCRCTACCAAAATTAATTCCCTGCCTGCCAAGTTTCAGCCTTCAGCAGATTGTTACTGGTGAGTTATGGACCCTGGGAAAACGAGGAATGTGAACCATGGTGATGCATTTATTATCAAGGGGTGATGGTGAGGTGGAGGTGTGTTGTGGATAAGGAAAATTGTAAAAAACAAGGGCCTGCTCTCTTCTGTTACTTTGGCAAACCAGAGAAGGATTCAGGGAATGATTTAGCTAAACTAGAGGTGAAAAACAAGTTCCATAACCCAGGAAAACAAGTGATAGAGCTGGTATTTCTACCTGTGAGAATATGGCGTCAACAGAAGTAAGAAACTTTAACAATAGAAGGAGAAAACAGCAACAAGGATTCAGGGAATGATTTAGCTAAACTAGAGGTGAAAAGCAGGTTACAGAACCCTGGAAAAGAAGTGATGGAGTATTTCTAGTATTTCTACCTGTGAGAATGTGGCGTCAACAGAAGGAAGAAACTTAAACAGTAGGAGAAAACAGCAAGAAAGCTGCAGCTGGTGTTTTTTTTGAATGCTTGAATGCTTCTAGGTGACCAGTGGTGGTGTGCTGTAGTTGAGCAATAGCTAATGAGTCTATTATAGTGGTTTCGTAGCCAATGAATGTGTAACATGAATGATAATGTGAAATTGTRTAAAAGGAGACATGGAATAAAAAGCTTTTAGCCTTTGCAAGGTACCAACGTGCTTGTGTGACGTGGCTGCCCCAATAGCGACAGAGATGAGGCTCAGGGAGGTGGTGATCCCCCAAAATAATGCATTCCCTGATCCTCCTGGCCCTTTGAGTGAGCCCACAGAAATTACAGATATTTAGGGAGCYTGTTTAATCCACCATGGCCCATGAGACGCCATCCTTTTTGCTTAGAGCCTGTTTGGTTGTGATGCACTGACCAGACCCAGGATATCGCCTCTTTCTTTGGCAATTCAGCTTCCTGCTGCTGAGGCTGCACAGACACCGTGGCAGCATTTTTGATACAGCCCAGCAGAGCTAAGTGTCGTTCATTAAAAGAAGATTTATTCACCTTCATCTGTCTCAAATCTGTCATGTTGTCCCTAAAGAGACTCAGGCATTAAATACATCTTTCTTTTTTTTTTTTTTTTTTTCCATTTATGACATTCACCATGGAGTATATAATCTCAGTTTTCCCATATCTTTAGCACCGAAATAGCAGTTTTGTATATCTTAGAGGATTTTGCTGTATCCTGTTTTTGCAAGAAACCCTAGAGAGGCCATGAATTATATAMCAGACCTTCCAGGAGGAGAGAAGTTTGGGCATTGCTTTTTCTTGTTTTATGCACATTCACACACCATTAGTGGGTCCCTTACTCTGGTATCTTTCCTATAAAATTCCAAACATCTCCAAAGCCTTCCTGCTGAGAAAATAAAAAATCAAGTGATTTTTACAAAGAATGAAATGGCTTTTTTTTTTCTTTTTTTTTTTTTTTTCGAACCAAAGAGAGGGGAAAAATGCACACAAGCGACCAGCATGAGAAGAATCTCCGTGCTTTTCTTTCCAGCCCCTTATTTAATATTTGTGTTTGGGAAAGTTGTTCCCCAAAGTGGTACCTTCAGAATTTCATTCCCTTGAACAATAATGAATTTCACAGGTATTTAAAACYTAAGGTGTGAGCACAACAAGTGACTTGATGTTGGGTATTTCAGGAAATTATCTTTACAGCAGTGTCAAACCTGAGCCATTCTTTTCACCCTAACCCTTTGGGACTCAGCATCCAAAACCTTTTTGCATTGTGTTTTTATCACTCACAGAGTCAGACTCAATTACAGAACCACAGTCTGTGTTTGCTTGGTGGAAAGGATGGTCTGGGGGCTGTGGTGGCAGACTGGTGTAACCTTTGGTTCATAATAACTGCATTAAAATAAAAGCTTTTCCAAGCACTAGGGTCTGTTTCTAAACTTCAGAAATAATTCTCCACCCAGGGGTCTGCAGAGTTTTGATGGAAGGTTCCCACTCCCCTCAGCCACTTCTCCCAAGCATCCCTGAGAGAATTTGATTTTCCCTCTGCTTGGTGCTTGTGTATCACACACCAGCACGTTTTATACTCAGCAGGGACTGGCRAAAGCATGACCTTCTCAAAATAAAATTATCCTGAAAACACCCTGTTGTCTAAAAGTCATTCCTTGAAACTTTCAGCAGCAGCAGGTAACAAAGAAAAAAACTTTTCAAATTGCTGCAAGAGCAGTAGCTATCATGACATGAACTGCTCAGCAGCACAAGCTGCTCCCGTGCAGTGATAAGTGTGAAAAATGGGTAAGGGTTGGGGCAGTAATTACCAGACTGAAAATACCAAAAACTGGCATGACCCTGATCAGGGATGAATGATTAACTGCTAAACTATTAGGCCCTTTATACACATTTCTTTTTTCTACCAGAAAAAATCAAAGAGGAAGTTTGCTGAGACAGAAGGAAACAAACCCAGCTTCTCTCAATCCTCGAGGCTGCTGAGAGTTGAGTCACACGGGTGCTACCGTTCATTCTTCTGCCAGAACACAGGAGAAAAACATGCATTAATGATTTTTGTCTCTTCTTACAGGGTGACATCCGTCACATTCGAGCAGCAACTTGCAACAGTTTGCTCTAAACYGCGTTTTGTGAGTAAGTGCTGCAGATGAAGATCAAAGCTTGTGTTGAGCGGGTTCTGGGTCGTGCACAGGCACAAATCTGACAGGGGAGAGGTCTTCCCACCATTTACAGCTAAGAAATTCTTATGTGCTTCTTACAGACTTCCTCTAAACCCTGCCCACTCTGCCAGCACATGCCTCTGGTATGAATGAGACTCAACCAAGAAAACATTTCTAACCCCAGCAAGAAAGGTGCCACCACCTGATGACTCAATCCAAAAATATTTTACTCAAGGTTGTGAGATTCACCTAATTGGGGACAATAATTCTATGATTGTGTTTCATTCACTATTCAATTTTAGCCCACTTTAGGCTCCTGAGCAGCTGGACAAGCACCTAATAAATGTCCTTTATMAASRACCCYTMTAAAGAKATGTCTGCTTGYTTGCAGTATCTCCAAAAAGAAATAYRTYCACAGCAAGGGCATCAAAATATKAAAAATAAAGTAAAATGTTTTGATRYARTCATAGAGTCATTTAGGCTGGAAAAGAYTTCTAAAATCAYCAAGTYCAACAATTAACCCAGTTAAGTGGTGTGTGCCACATCYCCCAAAAAATTCTACAAGGCTTTTAAATCCCTCCATAGATGGGGACTCCACAACTGCCCTGAGCAGCCCGTTCAATGCTTGACAACACTTTCAATGAATAAATTTTTATGAATATCCAATATAAACCTCCCAGATTGTTTCCTCTCTGCTGTATAGTATTGAGGTATACAAAACCTCTCTGATTTCACCCTCCCATCATTTGTTAGCTTGGCTTTCATTTCCATTTAAAATAGAGGCATTTTGATAGTAAAAGAAGAAAATGAGGAGGTTGTCTCCATAACAGATTTTTAAAAACCTGAGGGTTGTGAAGCATCACTYAGCCGAAATTCTGCTAAGACATCCAAAATGACAACTTTTCCTTGCATTAATCTCTCAAAAGTGTGTTCAGCATCTATCAAATACCTTCTGTAAACAGGATGGACATTTTTTTTTAAGTTTTTGATTTTTTTTTACCATTTCAGGTAATGCTACTTGACCTGCTCTGTGCCGTGCAGGGAAGTCTGGTGAATGTTAGGGTTGTTTGGCAGAGAGGAAGTGACTGCACCATGAACACTGTCCAGGAGTGAGTGGTGATAAACCCTGGGACAGCAACAAATGGAATGGCCAGGCAGAGTGACACGGGGACCTGTTGAGTGCATTCTGCAGAGGGAGAAAACCAGCTCAAAACAAAACCAGCTCAAAACAAAATCAGCTCAAATAAACCTTGTCCCCTGCAAGCCGTAAACAAAACAAGTTCAAGAGTGAATGCATTGGGGGTGGCATGGGAGTGGAGTGAGGTAAGTTTTCTTCTTTAAATTTTAATTAAATTTAATAAATGTCAATATTTTTATTTTAATTTTCATAAATTTTAATACAGTTTTAATTAAATACAATTTTAATAACATTTAAATGCGTGMTCTTTACTGTAAGCATGCTYCACCATGCAATTAGAACTGYAATCAGTWCAGAGARGYCCASTTGTGGCTRCCATCTTGAATTTATCTTTCAAGRATTTCCTGCTGCTGTTATCTCACGRCTCTGGCAGTTTGATTGAAGCTGAATGGCAGCTCACTGCTAACCAAGAGAAACAAAAATGCACCAGGTATTTCCTCGGGTTCTGGTGGGCTGCTTGTGTATTAAGTTCAGGCTCCCTAAGTTCCATGAAGTTCTACATGGTGTTCGTGCTCCCACGTGCTCTTCATGCTGAATTATGGCTGTCATTCCCCTTTCAGTSTGAAATACGAGCCAGTTAATAAATTTACCTTATTTCCGCTCAAGATCGAAACCCAGAGAGAGCTGAAAGAAAAAAAAAACTGCCTGTGAGTGATGAAATATCAAATAAAATATTTGTATCTAAGAATGTATTCATAAATTAAGCCATTTTTGAGCTTTCTGTAAGGAAATATTAAGTTCCAACAGACACTGACCTGCCATGTGCATGAATTCCATCCACCCTAATCTATCCATCGCTTCCAAGTAATAGCTTGCATCCCATCACATCTAAAACAAACTTTTGCTAATGAGTTCAAGAGAATGGAAATATTTGCCTTGGCATCCTGGATATTTATATTTCACAGACCCAGCCCGTTCTGACATAATCAGCAGCAGGATTGCACATTAACCTCTCCTCAGTAAATCTGATGGTCGAGCATGAAGCCAGGTAGTCCGGATAATTATTTAGGAAAACAAGAATAAACGTCTTGAGAGAATAATATGAGATTCTAACCCATGCAGGGAAAGGTTAAATACAGATAATATTTGAACTAGAAATGCACTGGCCCAGGGTGAATTTTTTCTCCTGTCTCAATAGTTACCATAGCTGTTTGTTCAAGCAATGGTTGATTAAGTTCTCATGGCAGTGCATTAAAACATAAAATTAGGACTAAATTAATCAATGGCAAATAAACGACTCAGGCACTGGTGGTGTCAATAATGCAGRAGAGTTTATCTGTCTGTTTACAGCATGTTGATAATGTTTATAAACCTCAAGACAGCATCTCTGGATCTAATATAACTTGGCAGTTCCTGATGAAGTATTTCTCCTTTTCACTCGTTTCAGCATTTTTAAGGTTYGACCAAAGAAATACTGTAATTGTGTCTCTGAAATCTCTTCTTTGAGCAGCCCTCATCCAGAATCTGTCACAAACTGAAAAACTATTTCACACTCAAATCTCTGTGGTAGCTTTAAAGAGATATAAAATAACAAGTATATAAAACATCAAGACAGTTCCCTTGGAACATCAAAAGAAATTATTCCACAGAGAGGCCAGCATTAACCTAAGCTGAGATAGGGTCTTCAGCTACTTCTTTTTTTACTTCTGTGTGAATTAGTCTTGGGGATTTTTTTTTAACTGCTGGTTTTCATTGGCGGTTTTCTGAAGCTATTTTCAGCAGTTGGCTGTCAAAACTTTTTCTGAAGAGCRTTGCTGATATAAACAGACTACTGATCTAATCGTGCAGTATCCCTGTATTTAATTAAACTTACAGTGTKCCTTCACATTAAGGAATTTTTTTAGCCCTTGAAAGGCACCTATAAAGCSAAACTCTTGTTTGTAGGAAATGCCTCTTTGGGAAGAAGGAGATGATTCAAAATGCCATATTTCAAAGAGTTGCCACACAAGTAAATACAAAGCTTACCTCCCCTGGGAAAGACCATATAATGGATTTAAAAGATGAACAAAATCCCAGTGTTTATTCATTCTGGTGGATAAAAAGAGCAAACTCACTGGCTTATCACAATGGCCAATTGTACAAGAAGCTGAAACAGGCCATTTCTGACAGCCAGTGAAAAGTAACATTTGTGCCCATAAAAAAATATCCAAAAAACAACCAAACCACTCATGTTGTATTTCATAATGAAAAGCCAATAGAAGTCCCCAGCCAAGCTTTTTTTATCGCTAAACTATCTTGATTTATACTTTGTTTGAAGTTCTCAGAATGAAACATTCAGTCTCTGGCTCACTAAAAATAGCCTTGCTGTATCTGCTTTGGGAGGTGAGGCAGGTAATTTCTGAGCATTCAGCCCTTAGRAGAACAATTGGGGCATCTCCCTTTTGTTCTTTAGAAAGCAGTCGTGCCTTCTATTGACTCAAGTCTGCAAATTCTTGGTAATAAATTGTCCATCTGAAGCTGATTTGTGAAATGGATTTGCAGAACCTGGCCTTTTTCTGAGAAAACTCGGCATTGCTAATGGAAAAATGTGCCCTCTCTGCACATATTTCAGTTCAAACTCTTGGAGTTACCCATTAGCAGTTGAACACTGAGAGATGCTGTGAGACCCTTAAAAGAAAACAGTCCCTTTTCCCCATTTTTCTTTAAAAAAAAAAAAAAAAAAAAAAAAAAAAAAAAAAAAAAAAACCCTTTTCCCCTTTTTTTTAAAAAAAAAAAAAAAAAAAAAAAAAAAAAAAAGAAAGAAATTAGGCAAATGTCTGTCAGGACTGGTTTGCAGTAGCTGAGTGCTCTGGGACCAGTTGACCTCTCCAGGTTTTCACTCACCTATTCAGATTGTGAGAGTTTTCACATCAGAAAATCTGTTACTCATGTAGGTAGGCACAGCAYTGATGGTTCAAACATGATTTATGGAGCTGGTTCTGAGCTCAGACAAGGCCAACAAACATTCTCAGACCTGGATATTAACTCCTGAGCTACCCATAAAGACATTCCTCTGTGCAGAAAACATATAAGATAATATTATAATGACCTGCAGGACAGAAGACATAAAAATATGGAAAATTAACTCCTAATCTTGCAGACACTGTATAGCTTTCCTTAAATCTACTGTAGCTTCATATTAGTGTTGTACTGAGGTCAGTTTTGTGGGGCTGCATGATGGTCTTATATTTATAATTTTGGAATCATATATATATTTTGCAACCACTAATGTAGGGAATTAAGAGAAAATTTCCTTTTTCTATTACTAATAAACASCTTAGTTGACACTTTTCAATGCTTTATCCAATCATCTCAGAATGCTCTTTCTTAAGCCAAAAGCAAGGGAAGATAAAAGTGGAAAAGCTGCAATCTTCTGGATACCTCCATGTGCACAGGTGCTGAAATTCCTTGTTGTCCTCACCCTCTCTTCCACAGGGCTACAAAATCTTCAGAAGAGCCCCAAGGGACCATTTCACACTGAATTTCACACAGCAGACAATGAGAAGGAAAGAAGATAGAGACATCAGAATTAAAGACTGGATGTTTAAGGGATTCTGTTCAGCAACTGGGCTTATTTTAAGCCTTAGTGCTGACATTGTAAGACCTTAAAAAAAAGTATTGAAAAAAATCAACTGCTGAAAGTCCTTTAAGCCTCAGAACTGGGATAAATGACATTTATGCCACGTTGCAAACCGCATCAGAAAAGGGGGACATCATTGTTTTGCTTGGAGTTTATTCCAAATTAAAAACCATAAGGAAACTATTGTTCTTGGGTTCTGCAGAACAAAGTACACGCTGTGGAGTATATTCCCAATAACTCAAACTTTAAAAGGTATGSCATTTCAAACCTTCAAATAACAAAGCTCCACTCTTGCAGAGGTTGTACCACATGGGGGTGTTCATTTCCCTTTGTCTTAGCTGCACAAACTCCAAACCAGCCCCACACAGTAAATGATGTCTGCCCTATTGTCTTATATAAACACTCTTTTGTTTTTCCTCGGTGCAAAGCTGTGTTTAAAGAAAGCTCTGTACGGGTTCCAATAAAGAAAGCAGTGTAAGAAATCCTGGTTCGTAAAATGAATTAGAGCAGCTCTACCGTTGCCTGGCCTGGCGCTGCGAAGGCAGCAAAGTCAGATAATATTTTATTTGGARCTGAAATGAACTGTTGTGAACTCTGACAAACCAGCACTTCAAAGCATTCTGAACATACTGCCACCAGCGTAAGGAAATTTATCGTGACCCAGAGCCTGGCTCTGCCTCTCCTTGCACCATCCTTGCTGCGTGGAGGAGCAGGAGAAAGTCATTCATGGCTCTCTCTGTTGTCTCTGATTTAGAGAAACAMGGGAAAAAATAAAGATGGGRATCATACTCCASACACCTATTTCAYTCCCAAARAAAGCAGCTCAGAAAAACCTCAGGCAAAAATYCGGGCAACTTCATGGGTGGCCCGTGCAGGACTCCAGAGAGCTGATGAAAAGTAAGATGTCAGATTTGGTGATATTGCTGAATCTTTAGAAATTCAAACTTTCTGGGATTGGGATGCAGCCCACATCATTATATTATTTTTATTGAGCCATAGAAATGCATCAACGTGGCTAAATTATAATATAAACCACAGTAAAAGTATCTGAAGGTTTTCAGAAAAGATACATRTTTTTACAACCTCCAGCTCACTCTGGTTTTCATGGAGACTTGTGTGCAGCAAGTTGACGTTATTACAATGATAATTTATTAATAATCTGTATATTTCAGTGCCCCTCTGGCTCTCCTGAGACAACATCAAGACTTCTCTCTACTATGCGTTTCACAGACATAAAGAATGGACTTTTTTGTCCTCATAAATCAGCAGAATAATGCAATTGCTGAATGCACATAAAGGCCAGAACACGAGAGGATTGTTACAAAGCAGGGCATAAATCGTATTGCCAGTTATCCCTAAATATTCCCTTTTTGGAGCTTTACAGGGTTTTTTAATCTATACTGTGCATGGATGTCCTCAGACATGAAAAACTGTTGAAAACTTGTTAAATTCCTTGCTCACACACCAGTGAGTGAATAATAAATATAATGTAGCCACCAAGAAGGATTCAAAGGACTTTGACTCCTTAGATGTGATGTGTAACTCAGCTGACACATGGCACGTGAAATTTAACATAAAGTAATGCAAATTGGTTACAGAAAAGCAGTTCAGAAGTGAAAAGCGAAAGGGGAAAAAACACAGAGGGGCTTAATAACAGTGGACACCCAATAAAACAATCACAGGAGCTGGCTGGCTGCCAGCAGAGCACAAATGTACACATCCCTGGAGCTGATGGAGCAAAAAAACCCTCCAACACCCCACAGGGGAGCAGGGTTAATCCCAACCACGGCTATGATGTCATCAAAAGCTATTATTTCATTCCCATTAAAAAAAAAAAAAAAAAAAAAAATTTAGAAAATTGAGCACAGCCAAGAGAAATTCCACAATGAAATTGCTTTCTCTGCACCGACACATGTCAAAGATGGCTGGAATGCAGATTTAGGTGGAACAGGGTGGAGTTTTTAGGGGTTTATCAGCACTGTGGACTTTTCTACAGTATCCCTGTTATRTTTTTGGGGTGAGTGTCAAGGCCAAGTGGGCTCTCTGTGCAGTGAAGGATCCACACCAGCCCTGCCCAGAGAACCACCCCACAAAACTTGGGTTCCACATGGGAATTGTGAGGAACCTGCCAGTGTTGCCTCCCTAGCCCAAAATCTGGCAGGATTAGAGAAATACATGAAATTTGTGGCTGCAAATAGTGCATTGCTGGGGTCATTCATTCATTTGAAATACCTTTTTAAAGGTCCTTTGAATTTATTTCATTTTTACCTTTCTAATCATTTCGGGCCCCTTCTAATTCAGATTATGTTTCTCTAATGAGATTGCATTAAACACTGCTGTATCTTTGCCATTTTTTGGACTCTCTTRCACTCTCTTTACCCTCTATCTCTGAGGTTCAGAGACACAGATTGGGATGCCAAAACCAGCAAAGAATCTCCCATTCGTGCACGCAAAACGGAGCAATGGGAGCTTTGCAAAACCACTCTGCCTCGACAGTTTAAAACTTCCTTCCACTGCCCACTGCAATGCGCTTTTGCAAATCTCTTGATGAATCCCAGGTTAGCTGAACTGTTCAATTACAGCTTTATCCTAATCCTACTTGCTGAGCATTAATGCCAGCAACCTCCCAAATCCTAATCCCATCCCACTTGACACTGACCCACGCTCAGCCCCACATGATGTGTGTGTTAGCACAAAGCCACGCAAACAACATATTAATCAGGAATGCAGGGAGAAGRGGGAAGAAATTTTGCAGAGCAGGGAAGAATTTTTCAGCAAAAAAAAAAACCACCACAGGTTTGGCACATGCAGATTTAAATGCATCTTGAAAAAAGAAACGTAAATATATACACCAATGTGCTGAGCGGTTACAAATCTTGCAGCAAAGCTCTCAGAAGGTCTCCCAGTCGTGATTTAAAACAAGAGAAAAATCCAGGCTGAGGTCAGATTGAAACCATTAGAATTAGATACAGTCTTAGAAAATGGAAAGACTTTTATGTGTGATAGGCTCCCATCCTCTATAATTCACTGCAGGCTGGGAAAGTGATTCCTTTAGATCTGCTGCTGACAGCTTAATATTCCCAACGATAATGTTGTCAGGTGATAACACAGAGCCAGCCCGTACACTTTGATCTGAATGGAAAGTTTGCTTCAACTGCAGCATTCAGAGAGATTCTGCTTGGAAAAAAAGAGCTCAGCTAAGCTGAAAGATCACCTGRAAAGCATTTAATTGTGGTCAAGAGAGAAGGCATCAGCCTTGAATCGGTCTAGGTTGCCTTCCCTGAACAAACCCTGAACAGTGACCGAAATTCTGTCTCCAAAAATATTACTGAGGCAGACAAAGGCACACAAGAACAATCCTAAAGAACCTCATACCCAGTTTTTGAWGTGAGATCTGCTGTCAAATGCATTCTCTCAAATTTCAGCAACATGAATATATGGCTTGTAGAAACTCCTGGTTTAAATGTCTCCCCACATCTTTCCYTAGCTAACCACAAGACCAACGAAATTCCTGTAGGTTTTTTACATCCATACAGCTAAATATGCTTTCAATTATTCTCCTGGCACGGGTAAAGAAGKATTTTGATAGCAAAGCTCTGCCTTTCAGAATGTCACTGACCCTGCTCTGCTCATGTCCAGGGCAAGGCTGGACAATCCCTGTGGGTGCTGGAGCAGGAGGGAAGGGCTCAGGAGCATTCCCACCACACACAGGGATTGGGAAGGGCTCAGAAGCATTCCCACCACACACAGGGATAAAGGACAATCATTCCCTGCCCAGAGGCTGAAGATAAACAGAGCACAGAGTGAAGTGATGCAGGGATGGGGTTCTTCTCCTCAGCTCCAGATCAGCCTCTGGAAAAGGCAGGAGCACAAACGTGGGGAAACCTGGAGAATGGTTGGTAAAAGACGCAATTTCTCCATCTTCCAGGGAGCTCTGAATTTTAGGTGAAAAGGCCAAATTTAGCACTGACCTCAAGGGCAGCCCATTTGCATGTTCAGAAGTTCTCTTGTTGTTCAGAAAATCCTTAAAGGCTTTCAGTGCAGAGGAGCTGATTTGTGTCACATTTGAATCCGTGCCACAATTGATCTGTCCCTGTTTTCCACGTCATGTTTCTGTCCCCTCTGTGAAGAGCACTCTGCTCAAGAGTTTGCTCAGAAAACGAGAACTTTGTCACTGCAGCACTCCAAAACATCACCTGCTGAAACTGAGGGATTGGAGGTGGCAAAAAAATGTGCCATTAATGGTTAAAATCCACCAACACAAACTGGAAACGGGATCTGAAAAACAACCCGGCTGTTTGGGAGATTACCATGCATTAGAAACCAGGGAATGATTTGAAAACTGCTTTCAGGTATTATGTTGACTAAAATCGCTTTCCTACCCTGGCCGAGTTGCAGAGTTGTTATCACCTACCACACGCWGCAGATAAGTTTGTAACCTGAGCATTATTCCCATCACAAGGGTTTCACTGAGAGCTTCCATGTGATACCCCGGTGTTTATGTGCACACACACGTGCCCCTCTGCTCTCTGTGGCATCATCAAATTACTCACCTTTTAATAGCAAAATTCAGGCTGTCTTTGTGCTCGACACAGGCATTGTGAAGTGGGGGAAAAGAACAGTATGAGAACGAGAGGAACTCCATTTCCTGAAATTCAAAATACTGCTGTCAGTGAGCATTGAATGCACTTAGCAGAGTGGTCAATTAAGTGGGAAAAAAAACCCAAAAAGAAGCAACAAAAAATAAATTGAGTCCATCACATAAGCACAATAAACCATTTAACAGCAAGAAAACTTGAACTTCAGCAAGGAGAAAGACAACAGCAGCCCCTCCTGTTATCAGGGCCCGGTTTTGGCAGAAGTGACAGATCTTGGATTGATTTCTCATTAAGGTGTGAATTATTATTTTTAATCCTAATACACAAAATGAATGTTTCACATTGAAAATCTGGACTTTGAAAAAAACAAAATCTTGTCAGAGGACTGCATCTCCATTCCCCCAAGGTCTTGGTGAGCTGAAGTCGTGGTGCAGTATTCACACAGAGCAGGGTGGCACCAGGACCTTCTCCTCACTRTCCCCACAGGATTCATTTCCAGGGGAGTTTCAGGAATAAACCAACTGAGTTTTGTCTTATCTTTCCCCATATAAGTTTCTGGCTTGGATATTTCTATACAGGCAGCAGGATTCTCCCTGAAAGTGGAGACTCCCAACAGGAAAAGCAGCAATAGTGCAGGCTGTCAGCAAGTTTGTGTGGARCCCCTCTTTGGCTGAGGCACTCAATCCCCCTCAAATTACCCCTAAAGCTTCTGGCCACCTCTAGGATTTTCACTGGCCTTACACTTGCTTTATTCTCTTGGCACCTATGCAGAGGGTTTAAGTAAAAGAGTATTTTCCCAATTTGACCCAACAACGGCCTAAAGGTGGCTGACCACACATTATTATCAGCCCATTGGGGAATACTGCAGAAAACGCTACAAAAATAGAGCTATCACATCCACGTGAGCTTGGTTAGAACATGTTTCTTTCATGTAGGGATGATAAAAGACCTGGGGAGCAAGGGTAGGTCATGCATCACCAAAAAGTACACATGGAAGTTGTCCCTTGCACGGTTCTCYCCGTTGTCAGTCCATTATTTATCATAAATACACCTTTTGTCACTACCTGTGTCACCACCACCGGCCTGTTTATGTTAATAAAAAGYAGACTGACAAAATGCTGGTCTCCTATACCTGGAGAAAATATTCACCAATTCCAGAGAGGTCCAAGGCTGCTAAAACACTGTTTGGTTTAAATGTTTRCATATGGACACGTGCTGCTTCGGGTTTTCTAGATCTTTTTAAAGCAATTTTTTCCAAATGGTCTTCTCTGAAATCTTCTGGTGTACAATGCACTTTTCCAAGCCAGTGATGAAATCCTACCAGATAAAATGGAATCTGTGCCTTCTGAGCACCAGCAGCTCTCACCCTCTGTTACCAGGTGCTAAAAGTGCAGGAAAAAAAGAAATCAAACAATAAACCACTCTAGACAATAAGGAATTAAACTTTTCCTGCCTTCCCTCACCCCTTTTATGACTCTGACTCTATCTTATGGATGTTATACACCTAAAAACACAGAGAAGGCATTTCCATTTGTGCAGGTATACAACATATAAAATATGTTAAATTAATTATAACAATGTTGGAGGATTTAATATTTTACACTGTTTACAGTGACATATTTACTTGCCTGTGTCTGTTTAATGTTGTTTATTAATTTGTTTATTCTTCCTACTTCTAGTCCTTTACAACCTCTTCCACCACGTAAATCCAACAGCTCCTCCTGCTAACCCTTGCAATTTTTTTTCTTAAAACTTTCAAATTTAAGCTCTGCCCCCTTTCCCTCAAAAATTAACTGCAGCTTTTGTGAGTGTTTGTGTTGCTGGCAGGGCTGGCAGTGTCTGGGGGCAGCCTGTGCATGGACAGAAGTTCCCTGCAGAGGAAAGGCAGTGTTTTCCTCTTCCCAGAATTTGGTGTCCCCTCTCTGTTCCGCTCAGTGTGCGGTTCCTGGCCGGAGGAGAACTTTGTCCCGTGTGTCATGAGCTGGAGCCCTCCCTCCTTCCTGCCTGGGATCAGGAGATTACTGCTAACAATAATAATGTCAACATTCTGGATTTACAAAATAAAAGGCGCTGAGATTAAGTCCTTTAATTAATCCTTGAGGGGAGTAATCCAGTGTTACCAGAGACACCAAATTTTTGGGGACAGGGGGAAAACCCCTCAACCTTATTTAAAAGAATCATCAGAACATTKCAAATTACTAAAACCTGAGTGGCAACAGACCCTCTCCATGCCCCTCAGCAGATTTTCAGAAGCCCTGGTGATGCTGYTCCCTGTCCCTTCAGAATGAACAAACCAGATTTCACTGTAGTGGACAGAAATCTTTATCCTGGCCTTTAACGAGGGCTGAATCTGTTCTTTTTTTCACACAGCTCCATGACTTGGTATGAGTAAGAACATTACATCTTCTTTTAAGGGTATTTAGTCACTGTTGACTTTTCCAGTCTTGGTGCCAGCTTTTCTCATCTTGTTGGAAAAAAAAAAAAAAAAAACCACAGTGAAGACACTGGCAGTGTTCTAGTGGAGCTTTCATGGCTGTAGAAATCCTAAAACTATCATGTATTCTTCTAACACATGTGTTTGGGAGTGCTAAAACACTGACTTCACCCACAAGCAGTTCAGMATTTAACAAAGTTCCACTTCCCTGCCCTCGAGAGCTTTCTATCATAAATGGCAAAAACAAAAGGAGTGAAGAGAACAGAGCAGAACTGAAAAATATTTCTTGTTAAAAAAARACTCTGGTCCTTTGTTTCATCATTTTTGTCAGCAGTTGTAAACAACTTTTATTGCGTCTGTAAATGAACTAGTATGTCTGTGAGAGAGCACAGAAAACYAGCTATAAAACTAGATATAATTACTTTTCAGTAATTAAACATTTCTTCTGTCCTTCAATGAAGGTTGAAGGTKGAAAATACCTSGGAATTGTTTCATGGGCTCTTACARGAGTCAGCCCAAAYTCCATTAGCTCYRGTGGGAGGTGGYTCAGAYCCATAATTKTATTTTGTGAAATGAATGGGATAATTTCCCAGAGAAATGGCATTGATTCAGGAAGACTAATTGTGGAATTGAATAGGAATAAAAGCATCTTTAAAATCATACTTCAGGAAGGTGGGTGACTATTTCCCATCCTACAGCTGCAATACATTTCTGTACTGAAAAAGTTCTTATTGTGTCAATAAATGTTTACACTAGCCTGATCCTAAAAAATACTAAGAAAAACAATTTTGCTAAATGAAATGCAAAGAAACACTTGGAACATKGATGTATTTGGATTTATTAATTAAATGAAGCATATTTAGGAGTTTCAGTATTAAGGAATGTATTATTACTCCTGTACTAGGAACAGCAGCTCTGCTGCTTATGATGTTGATAAATTTGGAAAGAAATRATCCAAAAGCCCTGCAGAGGTTCCTGGGACAGCAATAGGAAGCACAGAACCTACAAATGGAGTTTCTGAGAGGAGGAGGCCACTCAGACAGCTAAACTGGGATGGGGAGGACTGAGAGCGAGCCAGGATGAAGCTGCAGGGCACAAGGCAGGGGGCTCTGGGGTTTTTTTGCTCCATGACTCGGAACAGTAGGATTTGAAAGCATTTTTCCATTTAAAAAAAAATACACAAAATGACAACAGCGAGGCCCAGCTTTCAAGTCTACACATAAACATCAGCGCTCGGTTTTGAAACTTGTGCTCCTCAAGATCTCCTATTTTATTTTCAAACAGCACACCCCCTGCCAAGAAGTTACATTTTTTTTTCCCCCTCTTTAAATAAGCAGCAAGGGTAATGGCGTGATGAACAAATTTCATTTCTTTCTGCTCGGTTTTTTCCATCTTTAACACAGCCCGCAGCAGGCCAGATGGCACCAACGCAATTGCAAGTAAGTCAATACATCTGGCTGCATTCCTGAAATGACAAATCTGATGGATAGAGCCCCGGCTCCTATACAAAGCCTCTTTTCAGAACGCTCTCCCTGGTACTTGTCCGCTTTAAGCAAAACCTAATGTGTGAAAACAAAATAAAACCGAGCTCTTTCAGCAGCCCTCGCTAAGGTTTCGTTGGCGGTGTTTTTGTTAGCGCTCCTGTGCCTCGGCCCCGCGCTGCCCAGCGCTCGATTTTTGGCACAAGACAGGCTCTGTTCAAGCCTCCCTCCCCTGCAGCCTCCARCAGTTCAAAGCAGGTTACAATAAACACTCCGGGCTTTGCTCATTAGGAGCGGAGAGATTGTTTGGGAAATTGTCCTGGGAGAGAAAACAATCTGAGAAACGCAGAAACGGAGCGAGCGCYGCGTTGGAGCTCAGTGATGTTGAGTTGGGATTTGGGAATGGGTGAGAGCTCCTGGCATGGGCCAGGCAGCAATCTGTCAGCTGGGCACCTGTCCCAGCCAGACAAGGTGCAGGGAGATGCACAGCATCCCTGGGTTATTCACACATCTGTAGGTAAACCCTTGGAGGGAGTGGCTCAGATCGGCAGAAGGGTGGCCAGCAGAAAATCCAGCTGCTTATACCTGCCCCTTGTACCTGATGGGATGCTCTCTTAYTCTCAATTTTCCTCTTCTAAACACTCTCCCCATTATCATAGCTTTTTTTCCAAACTCTTGTGTAAAATTTTGGAGTATAATTCTATAAATGTCTCTGATGCTTGGTGATATTTTAAATAATAATAGTATTATTAGTGTCTAGAACCTCATAGCTGAAATCTTGGGATCTTGTATATATAGCCAGCTGCACATCAGGTGTTCACCACCCTCAGAACTCATCTGATTTTATCAGTGTGACTTGGGAGGGCAACCAGCACCAGATAAAACACARWAACTCAAAAAGGTGCCGCTCCACCRAAGAGGAGCTGCTCCGTCCCTGCASCTGTTTTGCAAAAATAAGGCATTCTTTGAGGTGTGATGCTCATAATTTGTGTTTATTCATCACTGACAGACTTGTGGAAAGGGGGAATTTATTTCTGTGGTAACTGCAGTCGCTGCCATGATAAATATCAAACTACTGRCAGTTCTAAGTCACCGCCCCCAAGCTGCTCACAGGAGAAATGGCTCAGTCCTTSAAACATTTACCCTTAAAAAATAGGACTTTGCTCCTGACTGAACCCACTGAAGGCATTGAGATGGCTCAGGGAGAAACAAAGCTATAAAGAAATCAAAATACAGAAATCAAGAAACTCATGTTACAAACACCAATAACCACAGCTAACAACCAGTGGGTAAAATGCCATGTCTGATGGGTTAAAGATCCATCATTCCATCCCAAACAYGAGCTGTGATTCTGAGTCTGAACAGCCCCACCGTGAGCATTTCTCTCTGCAACCTGAGCTCAAGAGTCTCTGTCCAGAACATCAAGAGTGCAACAGGCAAAACTTTCTGATTTATTGGGTACAGTCTTTGGGCATGGAAACAAAAATGACGACAGCGAAACTTTCCCAATCTTTGTACTCTGCACCAGGGCTCAGATTCCCTCAGAAATTGGGTTTTCTTCTTAAAGGGGCAAACCAGGGCATTTCCACCACATCTCCTGCAGCTCTGAGCTCATCTCCAAACAAAAACCATGGTGTGTCCAGGGGCAGATCCCCCTGAAAAACCCCTGCCCTGTTCTTCTCAAGGCTTTTAGGATTTGTTCTGTCTCAGCTCTATCCCATATGGAGAATTAAGTTACTTGCAGAGGGGCTTTTTGCACAGTTCAGTAATATCATAGTTTAACCTCTGTGTAAGCGGAATTCATTGTTTTAMATTTATTTTTTATGAATCATAGAAATAAAAATGGTCCAAGCCACAGCCAGCAATTAGGGTCTGGATTGTACAGCACAGATGAGGACCCATCTGCCCAATTCTCTGTCCCACAGCATCCTTGGCCTGTTTCTGACATGTGTTTGGGGAAGAAAGGAGTTGTGGTTTTTTTTCAGTCTCTTTCCAGATGATGTAGGCAGCCCCAAAAGTTAGACTCACAGTTTTGGCATTTTTCAGTGAGCAGTGAAAATAGAATCCTTGGCYTTATCAGTAATTTATGTGTAAAATATTTCAGCATTATTTTAAAAACAGCAGCACAAAAAAAATACTTCACATACCTCAAATATCAGCAAACAGCGATTAAAAAAAGACAACTTTTTCCTCACCATATAAATTAGAATATAAACATTCAKGCATAAAACATGGAAACATGTGTTATACAGGGAAGCACCCAGCCAGTGGATTATTAAAGGTTATCACAAAATTTATGATATGAAACTGTGTCTACACA
This sequence comes from Malurus melanocephalus, assembly GCF_030028575.1. NCBI lineage: Eukaryota > Metazoa > Chordata > Aves > Passeriformes > Maluridae > Malurus > Malurus melanocephalus. Next base: position 677,497 of record NW_026623629.1, read on the forward strand.
GCTTTGTTTCCAGTGGTRAAGATACTGAGATTTCAGTCCTGAGGTTTCAGATCCTCAGCTACTATTATTTAAATTATCACCAAGAATCAGAGAGATCTATAGCACTATTCTTTAAATATTTTACCCAAAAGTTAAAAAAAGCTATGATTATGGGGAGAKGGTTTAGAAGAGGAAAATTGAGAATRAGAGAGCATCCCATCAGGTATAAGGGGCCTTGGGATTGGAGGAGAGTGAAGGAGCCTTATTCTCCACAGCTTTCCATTGTGTTTCTCTCACTGTCTTACTGTTTGCAGTTCTCATTTCTTAACCATTATTTCAGCTTTCAATCATCTGTAGCCATTAATTATTTGACTTTTAGATGCCTTTATCCTCTCCAGGCTGCTTCTCTAGCTGTCCTTGGAGAAGACCCTGTATGTGGGTGAATATTTTCTATTTTCTCCATCCATTTTTATCAAATGACACATTTTTAATTGCCTCATTTTTCCATGCCTTTTTTTTTTTTTTTTTTTTTTTTTTTTTTTTTTTTTTTTTTTTTTTTTTTTTTTCCTACCAGTGTAATTGCTGCAAGGGCTTCAATCACGTAATATTAGAACATTCCGAAATAGCAGTAATGATCTAAAAATAGAGAGCCCTTTTGAAACAGCTCTCAGCTATGGAGAATCCAAATTATTCTAATTTKGAAATACATTTTGAGCAAATTGGGATGTGTTGTGCTGTCAGTGATTTTTTTTTTCACCACTTCCATTTTGCATTCCACACTGGCCATCTGAAATCAAAACTCCGCTGGCCTTGTCACCCTGTTTGGCCTGCTCRGTGGAGCAGCACTGAGAAATTGCCCTGTTTTTGAATATTTATCCACTGAGTCATGGTTTGAAGCCTGAAACACAGAGATTGARGGGGAGTCTCCACACATTAAATCACCTTTCAGGGTTTGGCCAGGGAGGAAAGGAGAGCTGGCTGTGTTTGGAAAGAGGCTGAGGGGAGAAGGGGGAATCAAAGAAATCTCCTTGAATGTGCTAAAATGAACATGAAAATCCATGTTTTATAGGCATTAACATCCCATTGGAGCATTTTTTTTTATATTTTAAATCTGCCCTTAGATGTTCAGGTGATAGGAACTGTGGAAAGCAGATGGTAGCCARCCCTGGGGGTACTRATTACKGGAAAATTAGCGTGGCTGGAAATGMCATAATWYGAGTGAGCAGGGATTGTATGTTAAAGGTTGTGCATCACACAAAATAATAAACAATATTCTTGTCTTCTGGCTGAGGGCTGGACAGAGGCCCTGGAGATGGTTCCTGCTCCCTCCAGATTTGATAGAAGCACCTTTTATTACTGGGTTTGATGAATTTTCCTGTCTTTCYCCATCCCTAAGATCGGCTCAGCCTCCACCAGAACTTCCAGCCATCACTGCAACTTTATTGTTAATAAAGGAGAAATCAGCCCCAGCCCCATCAGCAATGCAAATATATCTGAACTTTGGCTCATTGAATTAGATCTGATGCCATTATGGAGAAATCCAGTAATCCCTCTGTAATCTATTCCTAGGAAATTTAATGAGGCTGTTGGAGGTGGGTGATTAGCACATCACAGGGATCCACCCTCAKTAGCAAAGTTAATGATTGCTTATCTCATCCCCCAGCATCACCTACCAGCTCTGGGAGCTTCACCTCTCTCCTTTTCGACTCTGAGAGGAGTCAGCAAGGTCTGGGAAGGGCTGTGGGATTCGGAATATTGCTCCTTGGAAACCTTGCTCAATAAGGGGAGGCTCAGGCTCAGCTGACACAATTTTGAGCCAGTCTGACCCACAGGGTTTTATTCAACTCAAGAAACAATGTTGGGATCACAGTTTGGGTCTTTGCCTGCTTGGGATGATTTTCTTAAATCACTGGGTACTTTTATCCCTATTTTTCACCGAAAATCACTGTTGACTGATGTTTTGAGGCATTTGAACTTCTTGTGGTGAGTATGAGAGTGCAATCTCTTGCTCTCACTGCAGCTCCTCAGATACAGAATAAATGTCCTGGATTCAGATGGAAATCCATGGAAAAGAGCCCCTGAGCACCTGATCCCTGGTGTCTCTGTGTAAGAGATATCGTGTTATCAGCACTGCTCAGAACAAAGCAGCCCCTTGTTTTTGGTGGAGAAGAAGTTATATGTATGAAATCATTCACCAAAACCAGGGTTCTGAAAAAAAAAAAAAAAAGGAGCATATATGAATATAATAACCAAGTATGTGTCCCACTATTTTGGGGTTTCATTTCAAGAGAAAACAGAAAATTGGAGATGGTATCTGGGCAAGAGCAACCTGTGGCTGTTAAAAATAAAGGTGCTTTTCAAGGTCCATTAGGCACTAATCATAGCTGAGATTAAGGGCAGAAGGGGGAACCACGGGTCCAGGATTGTTTAAAGGGTACATTTCATACTATTAAGAAATTTAAGACAGAGACAGGTCAGGCTGAGTTCTGTTTAATTTAAAAGATACTCATCTCAAGYGTTAGTCAGAGGGCTCAGCACACTGATGTCTTTCTTGTAACAATGCACAGGGACAAAGTGAGGAGAGAGACTTGCAGGAGGAACAGGAATACAGCCCTGATTCAGGCCCAGTTTCCTCCATTTCCCCCAGAAAAAAAAAAAAAAAAAAAGGCAGTTTAGGAGTCAATTCTAGAATTATACTCACAAATTTTCAAGTTGCTTGTCAAAAACACATATTTAGAATATCTTTGTCCTCCCCTAACTCATCAGCTGCCTTGCTGCACTATGGAACATCCTCCTGGCAGGTTCTGCTGCCCTGCAGGAGAGGCTCTGTCTCGGTGCTTCAGTGTTTGCCCACTCACCCAGGAGATGACTGTTATTCACCCAGGCAGGCACCAGGCACCTGCTCCTATCAAAGAAATCAGAAACATCAGAGAAACTCGATAAATCAGAGAAATAATCTGAGAAATCTGTGAAATCTGAGAAATCCGAGAAATCCAAGAAATCCCTTTGCTGTCAAACAGAAGCGCTGCTTCCTACTGAAAAGGGTCTTGCCAACTATCCTACAGAGTTTAGAGTGGTTAAAATGTGAAATACAAGGGCAGTGATGAAGTTCTTTAGGGTGGAGAGGGACTTTTGGTGAAGGTGTGTGGTGATAGCACCGGGTGGATGGGTTTAAACAGCCAGAGGGCAGGGACGGATGGGATATTGGGAAGGAATTGTACCCTGGGAGGGTGGGGAGCACTGGCACAGGGTGCCCAGAGAAGCTGTGGCTGCCCCTGGATCCCTGGCAGTGCCCAAGGCCAGGCTGGATGGGGTTTGGAGCAGCCTGGGACAGTGGGAGTGTCCCTGCCTATGCAGAATGCAGAATTGGATGATCTCAAAGGTCCCTCCCAACCAAAAGCACAAAGTTATGGTTCCAAATGTTATTGGTCGAGATGGGCARTGAACTTTTCAGCCTGAGCCTGAGGAGGATGTGATGGTTTCACTGCCAGGCTGTTCTGAGCAGCAGAATGGTGGATCACCCWYGAGCTGCAGCCCCAGACCAACACGYACCCATCTCCCTCAGCCACTCAGTCCATCAGCAGTTTGGAACAGTGACCAAAGCACCCAGGGACCCAAACCCCACTCAGAACCCAATCTCCCCTCATCTCCAGCCCATCCTGACCCTATTCCCCCTCCCCAAACCCCCTATCCCTACAAGGACCTGACCCCAATGCCGGCAATCCCTCTCCCAGCGAGGGCAGGGATGAGAACGTCCCCTTTGAACAGRAGGAAGTTCTGCAGCACATTATCACCTCAGGTAAACAGCAGTGACACYGCAGACAGCACAAGTTTGCAGCTGCATTAGGAACCCCCTCCCATCCCCCCTGCCCAGGAATAAGTCATCCAAACAAGCCCTGGCAGTTCTGACTGCTCAAGAAACTTTATGGCTGAGAGCTGCACAGATGATTTACTGCCACGTCCCCTTTTTCCCCTCAAGCTCGCACTAAACTAGAGCTCCACAATTGTTTAATGGGGGACAGCACACCCTCCTTTTTCTCTTTTTGTTCGCTTTTTTTCCTTCTCATGAGAAAACTTGTTTTATAGTTCTTGTTGGAAGAATTTGTGATGTCNCTCAGCAAAAGCACCCTTGTTTTAATGAGCCAACTGTCTAGGTATGAGAACACATAACTGGAGAGAGAGGAGATAAGGCAAAGCTCCCTGCTGCATCCCTGACGTGGCTGTGATGGATGCTGCTCTAGCCCAGCTCAGAGCTGSTTCTTAAAGCTTTTTATAAACTTCAGCTCATTCATGCTCCTGAAATAGCCTGGAAAATGAAGCCACAAACCAAGACCTGATGCTCTGAGGCACTTGAGAGGAGATTTCACTTCAAGTGCATTGTCTTCATTGGTCTGGGGTTTAATTATGGAAATAGTAAAGGATGCTTCACTTAGTCCACAAAAATGATGTGTGAAAAGCAATTGGTTTTCTATTCACTTCAGTAGAAGACAACGTCGAAGGAAATGCAGCCACCACTTTGATAGGCACAGGTGTTTCACTGAATAAAATCATTCAAATTCGGTTCAAAATATTTCATCTCAGRTTCTGAAAACTGAAAAATCTCAATTTTTCTCTTTGCAGTTTCAGGTTTCTTCCTCTCCCTTCCATTATTCCTTTCTCTCTCCAGAAAGGACGAAGCAGTGTGAGATACTAGAAATACAAGGAAGTCTGACTTTTTCATTTCTCCAAGATTTTCTRGTTAGAAAAAATGACAAACATTAAGATGGTATGAAAGCAGGATTGAAGAGACCTGATTTAATGCTCAGAGCATTTTAAAMATTTAAGTATTTCATGTGTAGATCTTTCAGTAAGATACAATCTCTCAAGTTATCACAGAAAATAAAAAACATTCCAGCTGATTATTTTATTCAATGAAGCTTTCATTCATCTCTAAATAGCACTGAGGTCTGGGGGGAATAAGTTGTTTATTTTTTCATTCATTTTGACAAATGCTTGACTACACCACGAGTTTTGCTGTTGATATTAATAATTTATGTTTCAGATTCATAAACTGCTGCTTCAGAAACAATGGGGCTGACCTTTTCTGTTAAGGACCATCAATGAAMCAGAAATGTTTATTTATTTAATAGCAAAACAGCCTGGTCTCTAACTTGCTTTGCTCCAGATAGAGCGAGGTGTCAGCAAAGGTTCACAAGCTGCATTTTATGTTAAAAATCCAAAGTTTCAATTTAAACCTAAACCAAGGTTTGAGTTTTATTCAGAGAAAGACTTCTTAAATTTTTTCTGTTGAGTGAGAGCTTTTCCAAGATATATAAATATATATAATATATGTATATATAAATATATAAATATATGTATATATAAATATATAAATGTATAATATATAAATATAAATATAAATATAAATATAAATATAAATATAAATATAAATATAAATATAAATATAAATATAAATATAAATTATATATACACACACTAGATCTGAACTATTCAGGTAGCCTCCCAAGCCAGCCACGTGTAAAGTCAAACTTTCCACATTAATAGATTCATCATGAGATAAAATAAAACCTAGAACTTGTAAAATACACTTATTATTTTTTTTAAAAAATCAAATTATTTGCAAAGAGCTCAGAATTAGGTATGTGAGGGTCCAGGGACACTGTCACTTTTGGAAATGCAGAGGAGAGGAGAAGCACTGTGGGCCGGGAAAACACTGCCTTCCTCTAAGGAAGGGAAACCACTAAAATAAACAAGATTGTCTCACTGCAGARGTATTTGAACAATGGTTGGTTTCAGCTCAGCTGCTGAACTTTCCAAGGGCTGGGTGCACTCAGAGCACAAGGTGTACCAGCGCTGCAAAYCCATCCATCACTGCAACTGCTGGAGCTTTTTGACTGGGGCTGCGTGATTTTCAACCAGGAAGCGCCAAAAATCCATTTTTTTAGCCCAGATCTGCAGCCTGGAAAGCCGAGCAGGATTTCCTGCATCCCAGCACCTCCATCCCCCGCTCCTTCCATCCACTCGTGCCCCAAAAACGCCACTCACACATCGGAGGCTCCAAGGAAAACATCAGGGAGTGGGAGTGCTTCCTTCAGATTCCATTGTGCCCCAAGATAAGCCAAACACAAAACAAAGAGAGCATTATGAGCGACTGGAATTGCAGCTTCTGAGGTTTSCAGGGCTCCACTGAGCTTAAGGTGAAGTGGATATTAATGGCAAGCAGCCACTTGCTTGGCTCTCAGCTGTGCCATTGCTTTTTTCTGGGTGAATTGGGGAGGACAGAGCTGCCTGATAATTCTGAGTTTGTGGTGTTGGTCAGAAATGCTGTGGTGCACATCTGATATGGACAGAAAGGTAAATTTACCCAGGTTTGTTATTTTTCAGCACATGTCAGAGCTCYTCAAGGCCTCCCAAGAACCTGGTTCACATCTCGCCCAGGATGTTCCAGGAAGGACGTGCTCCAAATGGAGCTCACCTGCTTTGCAGAAAACCTTTCATTATAAAGAAGTCCAACAAGCTTTTCTCAAAAAAAAAAAAAATCCTCTCCCATTTTTGATGTTTGCAAAAAGCTTCTGGCACTTGGCAAGCAGAGCATCTCAGAGTTAAAGAAAAGGTCTTTTTCCTGTCTCATCAAATTCTTTTTGGTTTGTGTCGATATGAAATTGTTAAAAATCTCCATTTCCTTTCTCCAGCCTGCCAAAACAGCAATTAACTGCAAAAGGTGGCTGATTAAAGTCTCAAAGCAACAYGGAGTTTGGAATGATTTTAGCTCTAAGTGATAGTCCCTGCAAGTGAAACCATTTGTTTTAAATCCTGTTATCAGGAATGTACTACCTAAGAGCAGCTTGGAACAGAGATTAAGAGCAGTGGTTTAGAAAAGAACTATGAAGGTTGCATTCAATTTTTTTTTTTTTAAAGGAAGAAGAAAGTATCAGAGAAGTTCTCAGAACTGAAGTTTACTATGAAGTAGGAGAATAAGTTGCCATCAGCTGAATTATTGCTGTTAAAACACCACAGGAATTCGGGGTAATTTGGCTCCAGGGCTGTTTGCCCTAAAAGAAAGTTCACCACATGGTATAAAAGTTTGGGCAGTGCTAGAATTGCTGAATTAAAGGATCTGCTGGCTGTTTTAGGTGAGAATACACCAGAATTAACCCCTGGAGAGAATCTGTCAGAGCTGTCCCCAAGTCAGTGCTGGCACCACACGTGATGCAGAATTTTCCCAGTGACAACAACAAATCCAATAATGACAGGTGAAGAGATTTCTAAAACTGCTGCAAAAATGCTTCCCCTGAGGCATCATCAGCCTAATAATACCTACAGAGTTTTGGGGACTCTGGATCCAGGAGTTACACCAGGTACAAGAAATCACATAAAAGCCATGAAAGTCATTCACTGGCCACTGATTTTTTAAAAAATCAAATATATTAGCAGGCTAAGGATATGAAAAATTAACAGTCATGTGGTCCAGAGCAATTGTGCTGCCCTGGATTCAAATGAAATATGGAAAAGAATGGAAGCTCACAAATGGACTCTTCCATTTACATGTGTAATYTTAATCCAAACCAGCATAGAAACATCAATCCCCTGTTGTGATTATTTTTTTAAGTGTTATTTCACAAATGCAAACCATGAAGAAGAGGAAAGCAGAGGAGTATACAAAAACAATAAGTCAAATAATTCAAATAATAAGTCGAATAATGTCAAATAATTTGGAGCCACGCCTTATGCTTGCTCATATGACATTTTATATCTCGTAATTCAGATAATTAAACATCAGATAATCCACACAGACCCAGCTTTGGCCACGTTACAGGGATAATATTGTCACAAGAATGATTGAGAATGACTGGCACGGTGTAATATACGGCTCTTTACAGCATACCAATACCCCAAAAGTGGGGAAAAGACCCAAAAATGCATATTTTAAATTAATGGCTTAGGAAACCTGAAATGGCATRCATTTACTGCAACAGAAGGAACAACATTTCACAGGAATAACCTGTGTTTCAAAAGTCCGCTGGGCTGAGACAAAACCTGACTTTGAGAAGCAAGGTACCACTGAGAGCACAGGAAGGAAAGCTCTGGGAGTAGGAGGAAACCACTTTTTCCTTACTACAAAAAGTGGTTTGTGCCCAAACATTCATCATGGCAATCTAGCAAGAYTTTCTTGCCACCACAACTCCAAGCTCCCTTAGAAAGCCAAAAATCACTGACATGATAAAGGTTGTTGGATCTGTCATTCTTAGCAGGAAATCCTAAAGAAAATACACCTCTGTAAAGCTCAGCATTTAAATATGTTTGGGTTTTGGGCTTTCTTTGACATAAATAATTTTGTTCTTTCACATCAGGAAATCTTTCTGATTTTGTCCTTTTGGAAGACCTCCTGTACTCCTAACTCTAAATAGTATTTGGTATTTTTTCGTGAAGCATTAACATTTAGAGTGATCCTATGAGAACTTCAGGCTTCAATAGAAAAAAAGTTTTGTAAACATAAACTCTAAAGGTCCAAATCCCAGAATTTTAATTTAAAAAAATCTCAGTTTTTAACTGTTCTAGCACTTAGCTAAATATTAGCAATAGGAAGGACAGATAAGAGRTTTTATATATTCAGTTTTAGCAATATGGACCTGCAGACTTAATTTTTCTTGTCGGAGCAGATAATGTTAACTTTACCTTCAATACTTCACAATTTAGATCCTCATCTTGCCATAATGTAATGACTTCACAAAATAAATAAATGTGTCCATCCAATAAACACTCCTACTGAAAATATGTATAAATTAATAAGAATCAAAGTTATAATAAAGCAATTAAATATTTAAATTCTGGAATTGTTTTGGAATTGGACTTGTAAGAATTGCTTTGAGCTGCTGAAAACTCTGCATTAGAGAGAAGATGTGGAACAAAATTCGAGTTGGAAAACATAAGGAGGGATAAGAAGGAAAGGAGAGACAATTGCAACTCCTAATCTTCTTTGTGGAAGAATTTTAAGATTTTCAGCAAATATTCATCAGAAAGGAGCCAGACAGCTGAATTTGCCTCAGCCATTTGGAAGGGGGAAGGAGAAAGGTCCCAAACACTCGTGAGGTCTCAACAGCTCCTGAAATACCCAGAGGAAAAGAAAATTTAAAAAATATATAAAAAAAAAAAGAAAATAAAAGGACCTGAAAATGCAGGTCTCAAAAATAGCTCACATATTTCTCTCTCTGCCTAGTATAAGTATAAACAACAGGAGCAAGTTGAAACCCTGCTTTTTTTCCTTTGCCCAGTTATTCGAGTGAGGCAAAAAAAATTTCTCTCTCCAAGGTGAATAAACTTCAGCCATAAGTAAAGTCCTGCTTAAATATTGACACAGACCAGCATATTCTCCACTACCCAGTGTTTTGCTAGCAATTAAAGTATTAGATAACAAGGCACATGCACACAGCTGGATGGAGAAACCTCAAATTTCTGAACAGCGTCCCAGTTTCAAGAGCCAGCAGGGAGTCCAAATGACCTTTATCTTGCCAGTGTTAACAAATTTAGATTAAGTACACAGATACCAAATTCCTTGCATGATTTATCGGCCATGTAATGCTGATTTTTGTGCCCATACCATTTGTACAGGCTCGTTTTACTCGGTACTGTACGAAGTGACACATCAGGCATGTGGCTGTGTTGAAGATGAATAGGGATGCTGGGTTTGGGTTGTTTTTTTTTTTAATTATTTTCCCTCTAAAATAACCTGTGGACACCCTGATAACTGGAAAATCACAGGTGAAGTGGATTTATTTAAAGTAATGTAGCACACAAAGCAATTGAGATAGAGGTAAAAGGAAAACTCAGAAAATTCCTCTGCTTTCCAATGTTTGAAGCTCTTGTTAGAAGTTCTGTCATGACATGAAATTCCAAAACAAGTGCATCTATTTGCAGGTGTCCACCAGCAGTACCACAGTTACATTTGTGTTTCTCTAGGCACACCCACATCCTTCTAGCTGATGTTTTGAAATAATCACATCTCCATTTGTAGATTGAATTCTGCCAATCAGGATCTAACAACATCAGCCTACCTCCAAAAACAAACCCATTTTTAAAGGTTTATACTTTCACATCCTCCACATGACCACCCCAACACCACCTTTCATTGCCCACCACTTGCACCAGCACAGCATTTTGCAATGGTCTGCTAGAAATTGTATTGGTGAAGTCATAAACCTTATAAAACTGAAAGGAAAATGTGACTGCAGCCACTGTCCAGATCTGTGATTGCAGAGCAGGATTCCCAAAGAGCCCTTCCAGTGATTTGGGATTTCACCCCTCTCATTGCAAAAGGAGCTGTTTTGATTCCTCACTGCAGCATAAAACAGCTCCTTGTGTTTCAGGACAGTTCATCCACCCCTCTCAGCATTTGAGACTGAATGTCACTGGATAAAACCCTCTCAAGCTCTGTTTCATGGGGTATTGCTCTCACAGAACAGCAGCAGCAGAACTGTAGTTAAAAGTGGCATTATTTATCCATTTATCCATACTCACAGGGATAAGGAGAGGCATTCATAAATAACATTTATATCCTGGCAAAAATAAGGTTTTCAAACATGGTGCTTTTAGTGGCTGTCTCTTGTAGGCTGCGCCTCTGACTCTCATTTCTACAAAAACTCAGAATAATTATTTTTAAAATTAACYAAACACAGGTTTGCATAAAAAGAAATCATTGAGGTGTACAATTCCCTGAATACAGCTGTGAGGTCAGGAGGTCAGGCACAAGCTGTGTGCCAACAGCAAAAGGTTAGAGCGGATTTTCAAACCCATTATGCTCAAGAGCATGTTGTGGATCATGAAGAAAAGGTTTGCTTCTTCCTGGATATTCGCACAGCACGTGAAAATCCTGGACACTAAACATGGATTTATATTAGGAGACAGCTTCTTTTTTTTTATGACAAAATTATTTTGTAATCAAACGCCACAACCAGACACCACAAGAACAGCTTAACAACGTAGGAACACAGAGTTGGCACAAAATGAAGCACAGCTCACAACCTCAGGCTGTGTAAACTGATGCAACTTCCTTGGTTATCCATTTATACTCTTTTATTCATTTACTTTGGTAATTCAGAAACTCAATTTAAGATTTAATATGATCTCAGGAAAGAATCCATAACCCTCCAACATCTGCAGTGACAGTCAGCAATGTCAAGATCAATACAATGATGGCATTCACATGAATTTCAGCAGAGCACAATCGAGGGCTTGTGCTGAGCTCTGGGATATGTGTGATAAAATATTTGGGTTTAAATCACTCCTGTCTGAAAGGTAAAGCTAATCTAGCAGTCCAGGATTCTGGCTTCTCCAGAAGGGTAAAGGAAAACACATTTACCAGGCTGCAATCAGGAATCTCAGCTTTCTGCCTTAGGAGCATCAATTATTCCAGAAAGTCACGTTTATCTGTTGGGTTTTGTGCTTTTTCAGGAGTTGAATGAACAGCTTGATTGCTCAGGTGAATATTTGAGATAATAAAGAATTTGACAGGTTTAACTCCCTTCAATGCAGAGACTCCATGAACAGATTACAATGTTGGGTGCTCTCCTTCGTGAAACCACAGCAGGAATCATTTTCTTGTATTTATTTCCCCTTTTTCATGAATTTTTCACAGAGTTCTGTGCTGAAGCTGTTTCTCTGATACTGAAACACTCTTCTCTCCCCAGATATATTTTCCAGCCATTGCTACCAGGTTGTTTTGCCCCTTTTCCTGTCCCTGAGACAACCTGGGTACAAACCCTGAGCACGGCCTACACTCAGGCACACAAAACATCACCAGAAATAGCAAAAACTTTCACCAGAAACTGCAGCAAAAATCCTGAAGCACAGCCCCAGGTGTCTTTTTGCACTCCCAAACCATCACCTGGCATCTCCCATGGGTTTCAGAATTGGTGTGACCACTCTGGGGATGAAATGCACTCTTCAGCAAAGGGCAGGAACAAAGGATTTTCTGTGCTTTTCTTCTTTCCTCCCAAAATTGGGAGGAAATTCCCAAAATTCCTCCTGCTCTGCTTACGAGGCAAAACTGCAGCTTTATTCCCTTCCTTGCTCTCACTGTTGTGATCAGGCAGAAATGCTGCAATCACATTTTTCTCCTTTTTTTTCTGAAAGGTTGGACAAGTATCTCCAACACAAAAGTGACAAAGACAGAACTGAATTTCTGCTGACACAAATTCTTTTAAAGATTTCWTTTCTACGTGGTCAGAGATGGCAGAACTGCGATGCTCTCGGTGTGGGAGGACCAGAGGAGGAGGAAAAAGGCCAAAGTGAATTCACTTCAAAAGCAAAGCAAATATTCATGGAATATTTTGGCAACTACTCACCAGGTCTAGCCTGCATCACATTTTTGTTCTGGGTCCATTTTTGTTGCCAAAGCAGTGAGACACTCCTGCTGTCCACAGCGCTGTCCAGAAAGGACAACATCTTCGTAATGCAGAATTTGGAAGGGGATTAAACAAACCAAACCCCTCCAGAATTAGTTGCCAGTGGTTGGAAGTGATTTGTTCATCATTTTCTCCTCCTTAGGGCACCTTTGGCTCGAGCAGCTTTTGCAGCAGCGTGGAGGTGACCCCAGACAGGTGACCCAGAGCTGATGTAAAATCAGTTTTTGTGTTAAATTCAGGAAGCACAAAACGAGTGACCCACAGCCAACTGAAATAACACTGCCGAGGAAGAATAACCAAAATATGTAAATGAAGCACATTTCATCATCTAATAAATAATTTACAGCACGATCAGGAGTGACTGAGAGGTAACAGGAGATAATAATTCCCCTTCTGTATTAACAATGCTTGCTCCCTCTCCTCATCCTCATGGCCTTGATTACCTTAAATAAAGACTATTTAAATAAGGATAAAAAGGGATTGTTCAGTAGGAGATAAAATAAGGACAACAGCTTCAAGCTGGAAGTCTGGTTTATATCCTTAACCAGTGAATTTGGCAACTGCACCCCATTATTAATGTCCCCCGATCTCAGTTTGAGTGCCAAGTTACAAAAAAACCAACAAAAAAACCCCACATATCAAAAAGCCTGTCAATATTGTGGTGATTGTAGTCATGGCTAAATAAATTTGGGTGCCTCTCTGAACTCCACAAAGTCCTCTCTGGAGTTCCTCTGCTCTGCTGGCAGAGGAGGATGCTTCATCCCCTGGATCCTTTGAGATTTCTGAGGTTGCTGACATCCTCACTGCATTCTGTGCCAAGTTTGTACTACTGGATCTGTAACTTAAAAAAAAAAAAAAAAAATTTAGGCATCCAGATATCCTGCTGGTCACATGTGCAATTTGAAAGCAAACATCCAATGAGAGTAATTTATCTAAAGGCAGTTCCAGAAAGTTTGCATTAATTTAGGGGTGTTTTGCATGCACCTCTTAGAGCCTCAATGTCAAAACTACATTTTTCATCCTTTCATTTTCCTCTTTATCTAAACCAAAATATTCAAACTGAAGAGCCAATCTTTTCAAATACAAACAAGAAGCTGCTGGGCCATGTGTGGAGATTAATTCCACCCCAAGAAGGCAATTACTCCAGACAGTAATTCCACCCTTATCAATTAACTCTTGTGATGGAAGGAATTTTATCTGGAAATTGGACAGAGACCTGGTCTGAAAACTCAGCATTTTGCCAATGAACTCGTAGCAGGGACACCACTGTGCATATCCAAGACATCCAGCTATTTAAATTGTAACAACTCCTCCAACCAAGAATAAATAAAACAACAAAAACTGTCTAGCAAATTCACAAATCACAGACTCAATAAAACTGAAGAAGTAAGCCCTCATCCAATGAAAAAATCACCCAAAATCTTTCTTTACCACATCCTTTAGGGGATCTGAGAAGAAATTAAATTTCTCTTTAGAGCAAGTCATTGCTCAGATCTGTCAGTAAATGAGAAGGATGTCATGGTGGTACATGGAGCTCGTCAGAACCCTTTCAAAAGCACAGGAAAAGAATTAAAAATAGGATTTTTTTTTTGTGCTCTATCTGCAGAGCTAAGGGACAGATGTACCAGCAGCAGATGATATTGGTCAGAGAGGGCTGAACTCGAGTGGGTCCTTTTCATTGCCTGCCAAAACAGAGCAGCCTTGGAATGTTCCTGTAGGAAGGGGAAGAATTAGAAGTGTCTCTCTGAACCCTGCTGTTCCAGCTGCTTCTCAGACTTCTGACTTCAAACTACAGCCCAGCTGCTGGTATTTTCATTCCAATTAAGTTCTGAGTGTTTTTTAAACAAAATATTTTCATAGACCGACTATTAAACGATTTCATCATGATCTGATTTCAAACAACAAATGCTCGCTGAACGGCAGAGACGGAGTCCGGGAGATGAAGGAACGTGTGTTTGGAGATTATAAAAATGCTAAAAGGATTGAACTTGGCAAGCAGAGGCCTGAGAGCTCAGTTTGACTCAAGGGATGCCAAAGCATTGAGGGCTGTGGTGAACAGTAACCCAGACCTCCTCCGTGAGCTGTCCATTAATGAGGGACCTGAGGGACACATTATAAAATTAACAATTGGAAAAATTAAACCAAATCCAAAATCCAGCTGAGCGAGTGCAGTGTCCAGGTTGTATGGTCAGTGCAGTAGTTGTCTGTAGAAAATCATCTTGCAGAGACCCTGTAAGTGGGGTTTTCTGCTCTAAAATAAAAGTGGGATGCATTTTTAGGAGGTAAAGTGGCAACAAATAAAATCAGGACGAGAGCTGCTTGCTGCTAGTGTTGATGTGGGTCTGGCACAAGTGCCTTGAGGAGCTTTAACAAGAACTGGGGTCCCTTTTGGGGGAAAAAAGCAAATGAGGGAGGACCTTTCTCTCCATCAGCTGCTTCTTCCCCTGGTGCTGTGGGCGGAGAAGCTCTGCTGGGTGGGTCTGCAACAGAAAGCAGAGAAGGAGCTCACAGAGAGAAGATAAATCTTACAAAAAAACACCTTCCTGCCAAGGACTTGGATTTGGAGGTGCAGAGCCTTTCCCCAAAGCCTCCCAGCAGAAGTAGGCCAGATAAAGGTAATTTCGCAAGAAAAAATAAATATACAAAAATGGGACCTGGCTTTTATTGACTATCAAACATAGAACTAAGTGCTGGAAACACCAAAGGATTTATAAAGTGTCCTAGCACATAGATCAAGTAAAAAGAAAAAAGACTTTTTAAAATTTTTGTTTGCTTATTGCTGTGGTAGTTGAGTCCTTTTTTTTCCATTGTCAAAAAACTGTCACGATTTTTTCCTCTAGGTAAAGAAGCTTTGGGGACATTGCAGCTTCCCAAGTGTGTCTGGCAATATATTCTTTTCTCATTTGTGAGACTCAACCCAATATGTGAACTGTATATGAACACAGGCACTAAAACTTTAATTTCTCTCTCTTTTCATATGATATGAAGAGCACATAGCAATTTATATGTTTGTAGTGGTAACAAACACAACAAAAATATTCACATTTGTTAGTGTGTGTACGCTCAAAGAATACCAAGCATTTCTTCTCAAAAGACACAAAATGTGTGGAAGAATAAAAGTTTGCTTTTTTTTTTTTGTTTCCTTACCTGTGAATCACAGCCGCTTTGAGGAAAAAGGATTGCTACAAATACCAAATAAATAAATGAATAAATGAATAAATAAATAAATAAGTGGAATTAAGCTGTTTCTGGTTGATGGAGGTGTCCTGGAAGTCAGGCTTCCACACTGTGGAAATCCAGAGCCCCAGAGCTGCTCAAGGGTTTACAGATCCAGCAGAAAGCTCTACCAGCTCTGTATCCCATCTTTACCCTTAATTAATGAAATGGGAATGTTCCCCCCAAAAAGGAACACACTGTTCATGTCTGCTGAACCTCTCAGAGCCAAAGAAAACCCTGAGCCTGCAAAAACCACTCAGATTTGGTGACCCACCAATTCATCATCAGATGCTCCTTTAACCCCCACTCCTACCCCAGGACTGAAAATAAACCCCCTACAAGCTTATCTCCCCCTTGCCCTTTTAATTTTTTTTTTTATCCTTTTAGACATTTGGAGATGTATTTTGAGAGGCTGCAAACAGCCTGGAAAAACCTGGAAAAACAACCATCTTGTCTTTGTTTTCACCCCAGGCTTCTCGAAGCCTCAGCTCCGAAAAGGATTTCACGAGCGGGATCTGGAACCTTCAGCCCCGCTGATTGATTGTGTTTAATTGCCTTTTGGTTTCATCAACCCCGAGCCATAAATCTGCTGCCTGTCAAACAGAGGGAGCTGATTAATGGGGCAATGGCTGTCCAGTGGAAATCTTGACAAAGTTTGGGTGTTGGAGGATGTGTTTTTTAAACTCCTGATGGGGTGGGAGCCACGATGAGGGCAGGAGGGTCTGGAGGTTCAGACACAGAGGAGGAACGTGGCACCAGGAAAAGTGAGGGGCTGCTGCCTCTCCCCTCCTCATCTGCCTGCAGCCAGTGGAACAAAGCCCAGGGAAAACCACAGCAGATTCTGCTCCTTTTTTATTGCAACACCGAGAATAGAGGGAGCTCAGCCCGCACGCCCAAGGAGCGAGAAGCCAACGGGGTTATGAGAGTCCAGGCTGTGTCCAAGGGACATCCTTCATGTTTAGGGCTAGGAGAGGCCAGCCATGAAATTCTGGGGTGATTTTAAGGCTTGCTGGAACCATCCTGAGCATTAACTGCTGTTTCCCAGATACCAAGCCAGATGAGGATCCAGAGAGTTTGTGAACAATGAAGCAAAAAGTCAAATGAAGAGCAAGAAAAACACTGCCAAATACTAACGGGGGGGGGGAAAAAACCCACTGTTTTAACTCACAATAATAACATTTTTCCTTTTTTACCATTTTACCATTTTTACCTGGTTAGTAACGTTTTTATTGACTCTTTCAGAACCCTGTCATGATTACTTCTATTACATGATTACTAAACATTTATAGGGAATTAGCCTCCTAATTTAAAAACCTACAAAGCTGCACCTAAAGAATTCCTCATGCAGACCCAGTGTGCGCACATAACTAGAAACAAATATACTATTTTTAGTTAAAAACACCATTAAAAGGGCTAATTAACACTAAAGAACAAATCAACAGATCATATTTCATTGACCAGCTGATAAATAAATATTGCATCTCCACTGACATGGCTGAAGTCTTGGATTACATCAGCTGAAGAAGCCTCACCATTTGTTATAACAGCTGTCAGGGAGCAAGTCTTGGAAGTTTTAAAGGAGAGAGAAAATATGAAATTGAAAATTTGAGAGGCAAATTTTTATTACTTACAATTCCCAGCGGAAACCTGAACATTTTTTTTTCTCAAATCTGTGACCTGAAAAATGCAAATACTTTTTTTTAAAAAAAAGCCTTATTGGAAAGTAAATTAAGTGCATTCAAGGAAATTGGTAAGAAGATGATTTTCATGAAAGAAAATGCTTCAGCATCGTCACTGCAGGCCAGAATTTCCCCAGGAGCTCTCGTGGTGGTGCCAAACTGTTCTCAAGTGCTTTTGACACTCAGGATTTGGCACATGACCCTTGAAACTCTAGGATCACGTGAGAAGATGGAACTGCAATTTCTCCAGCAGTGTCACACCAGCTCTGGATGCAGCTGCTCTTTGGGACACCCAAAGCATCGTTCCCGTGGCAGATCCCTCAGTGAATTGAGAGCAGCAGGGTTCAGCTGGCAATTTGTGCCAACAAATTTCGAGGATAGAAAGCCCTGCATGATGCTGAATAGCCCTAAAAAAAAATTACAGCTGTGCCAGGGAAACATGTCTAGACAAAATATTGCACCTTGGCTACCTTCCCCCAGATGTCTCTAAAACAGTCCTTGGGAGCAATAATTTTTTTTTTCTTTCTCCCATAAATTGTATTTTCTGTTGGTTCCAGTGGAATGGGCCATAGATTTCCCCAGGCAGCAGTGACACCAGGGCTCCTGGTTGCTGGCTTGTTTCTCCACCCTCTCACACAATCCAAATGATGCCACAGCAGAGGAGATGAGCTGCTCAGAGAAATATTAGTCCTGCCTGGAAATCCTCTGAGGTTTGGGAAAAGCTTTCCCAGTAATTCACTATTTCAGGGGAGGCAGCCTGGGCAAGGGAAATGGGGCTAGGCTCCTCACCAACCATCCCAAAAGATCCTGGTCCCTGACCTCTGGCTTTGGGAGGTAAATTCTGGTGCATCAGGAAAAAGCCTGCCAAAATGTTGGGAGGAGGTCTGAGCAATCCAAACATCTTCAATCCTTCAAAGTGTATCCTTCAAGGAAACCTCATCTTCAGCCTGAACTGGAAATAAAACATTTGAAAAGTGCAATTCTTTGTGGTACCTGGATGTCACTCTGAGTCAGCCCAACCCTTCTGTTCTGATAAAATCAAAATACTCCATTCTCTTTTTGACTCTGTGTGCCATTGCCTACTATTAAATAGCTGCAACACAAAATTTCCTCCTCATTTACTTCTGACAACTCTGATAGGGCCGTGCCATCCTGAAAAAGTCAAAATACTCCACCTTTGGCAGGGCACTCAGCTTTTTGCTGACCAAACACTGCTTTTCCCACTGCACAGGAACCCAATCACAGAATTTTGGCCAGGTCTGATAATCACACACGAGCCAGGACCCGACTTTCAACATCCTTAACAGAGGGGGATCTCTCTCTTGTTAAATGCACCACTAAATTGAATTTACTGAGCAATACATCCCACTGACAGCCTCCACGAGTGCCAGCACAGCTTTCCAGGACTCGGCTGCGCATCTGGGTTACCTTTGGCCAACAACGCGGATTTGCAAAATCTCAGAGAAGTTTCAGCTGGGAAGGGACCCTGGAGATGATCTTGGCCAATCTTGTGTTGAAAGCAAGGCCTTAAATGAGGTTATCCACGCCCCTGACAAGCCAAATTCTGGAATATCTACGGCCAGGAAGGCTCCAGTGCTGCTAGAAGTTCATCCCGGTGTCCAAGCTGTCCCAAAGCGAAGAAATTGCTTCTAAAATTCAGACAAATACCCTGAAGCAGCTGGTGCCTCTTGTCTTCTGTGCTCTGTGTCCATCCTCTCCCTCCTTTGGGAGCATTACAGAAAACCTGGTAACCAGGTAAATCTGGAAAAAGGGGATAAAAAAAGAAGACTTTCCACAGAACCTATTGCATTTAAGCTGCTGGTAACATTCAGGGCTGGTGGCAGCAGAAGCTCGTGAGTGCAGATATTTTCACAGCCCTTCCAAGCACAGATTTGTTGCAGGTAGCTTATGCTTCATCCTAACAAATTTATTACGTTTACTGCGGGAAAATCAATGAATTTTTTTTCTAATTATTAGATCAAATTATGCAACTACGGAACTTCCTGATTACAGAATGGATAGATGACCTTTCAACAGCAGGTGTTGGTTGGCTTTTTTCCCCCCTTTCTGTGCYTTTTTTTTTTTTTCTTCTATKAATAGCAWCTGTTTACTTCYCTTTCTTCCCACTCAAATGTTTGGCTGCTTAAAAATGTAAATAAAACTAAAACATATTAAAGTTCCAAGGAAGCTTTGSTGAAGGGCTTATCTTCTGACAATTTTTTAGTTTTCCTAGACACTGATTTGAGCAGCACACAAAATTTCCTGGACTAGAGAAAATCTCTAAAAATCTTTGGGYATCTGCATGGCAAGAATGTTTCCAYCACAGACTCAGAGGACAGGAGTAAATACAATAACCAGATCACTGATTTTCTGGTTTTCCCCCAAAAATTGAGGCCTCTGTGACCTCAGGGTTTCCACAGAAGGAAATCAG
>NW_026623630.1:0-15413 GCF_030028575.1 Malurus melanocephalus
CATTGGGGACGAGGTGCCACTCTGTTCAGCTGTTGTGTCTGACCTGTTGCAGACTGGCTGGGTGTTCATTACCCCAAATTGCGTTAATAGAACCATGAGCAGCAAAAAGGAAGAGCAGCAGTGTTGGGTTTGGCCTTTCTGAGCACCCCGAGGCTGCAGCCATGGGGGCAGAGAGCTGGGGGTGTCAACAAGATCCCCAAAGGGTCAGCCAGGCTCCAAGAACAATGTCCAGTCCTGGTGTGAGGAGCTGTTGGCTACAACAAACCAATGGCTGGAGACCCCACGGGTTTGGCAGAAGGAGTTTTGGGGGAATGAAGTTGTGCTCAGCTTATCAGCACCACAATTTCTCATTTTCGGAGGGTACTGCCAGTGACTGCACACACTGTCTGTCACAGCAAGTGCCTCTGAATTATTCATGAGTGACTCGATTTTGCAGTCCTAGAATATGAGTGTTTTCATATGTCCTAGAATTTGAGTGTTTTCCCACCAAAACCAGGCTGTTGCTGTCTCCTTTGGAGCCTTCCCTGGTTATCAGAAGTCATTTCTAATCATCAGTCAGTCCCAGGGTTATCTCCATGGCTTCTCAAACTCCCCAAACATGGCACATCTGGCTGCAGCCTCCTGCTCAGGCTGCCAAATTTTGTCAAATTTGGTTGAAATGAGATGATCTTTTAGGTCCCTTCCAACCCAAGCCATTCTGGAATTCTATTTTCTTCTGTGACGGATTGCCCAGGGCTGGAGAAGGTCCTTGACTGCACCCAAAATAAAAAGTAATGAAATTTTGGGTGTTGCCTGATGCATATGGAACACTTAATTTACTTCACAAATACAGACTCCATTGAAATTTTTACTTACCTTGTGGTTGAGGATTCATTTCTGAACCTGTTAGCGTAGGAGCTGAAATTAATTTGTGAGTTTATCTTTTAATGAGTTTAGTGCAGCAACATCAAATAATTTTTCTCACAATTTAGCTCAACATTGATTCCTCATTTAGTTAAAAATTCAGAATCTTACAGGCTACACAAGAAATTAGGTTCTTAATGACTGTTTTATTCAATTATTAGAGAGATACTCGTCCTATCACGGTTAATGTTCCATTGTGAAATTGGCTTGAGAGGGAGCGTAAAATGTTACTTTTCTCCCCAATATCCTCATGAGTAATATCTTTACATGGCATTTTAATGCAGTTTTTAACCATAGTGGATCTCCCTTGTGTGGCTCTGTTTCAGAATTTTAACCAAGTCATTATTAAAATGCAGTTTAAATTGCATTTTAAAAGCATTTTTTTCTCAACCAAGGTTGTTTCTTACCAAGTTTTTAGCACTTTTTCCAAAAATTCATTTAAAAAAAAGCCCTTCAGTGCTGCTTGTCTTAGGATAAAAGCCTCCAAATCCTTTATTTCTCAAGCAGCACTAACAGAAACTTAATGGTTATTGTAATCCCTTTTGTTGGCAGATAAAATTCTTTAACAGCCATTGATTTATAGAAAACTACTAGATAAATCTGACAGGAGATATAATCCAAGAAAGAATTTTCCAAGGGGTGGAGAGTTTTGAGGATAATTTTGAGACACTGCTCATTGTGACTGACTGGTGGTCAGTAGTTGAAGAGATAACATCTCTGGACTCCCCAATTTTCTGTATTTAAGACAGAAGTTCCAGGTAGTTCTTGAAATATGGCTCAGGGCGTTTCTTTGGGCAAAATAAGCAAGAAATGAGGTGTAGCAGTTCCTGGGTGTAAAAGTGGAGCCTGGGCAGGCAGGGAAGGGCAGAAAATGCACATGCATCTTTGGTTATGTATTTCTTTCCATTTCCATAGGGCAAAATAAAGGTAATAAATGTCAGGTCTGCAACAAAGCAGCGCTCTCTGTTTTAAGGGAAGATGTTGGATGGCTCCTCTGGATGAGATGTGGTCACAGAAAAAAGGTGGAGAAGTGGTGGGAGTGGTTGTGGAAGTGAAAACCAACTCCAGAGTGATCACAGAACATCTGACAGTACAGATGTGAACATCAGGGGGAATTTATGGTGTTTTTAGTAAAAACGATTCTTGGTGGGTTTTATTGGTCTTCCAAATTTTAACACAGAAACAACACCTCCATTTCATAAATGCCTGTTCCATGTGTCTGTTCCTCCTGAGCTCCTCTCAGTTTGCTTTGTGTGCTCTGCAGAACGCTGGTGACGCTCTTTGTTCAGATCCGTGTCGTTTCTCTGCTCCTCTGAGTAAATCAGCTTAGTGGGAAGTTTACTCATTTCCACCCAGAGCTCTCAGGCTGGCAGAAGAGTTTAAATACGAGGCCTGAAATTAATCTGAGTGCTCTGCTCTGTATCCTGTGAAGAGTAATAAGGTGCTTATAGATTTGCCAGCACCAAACGTGGTACACAAGAATACAATAATCAATATGTACTGTAGGAATACCAACTCTTTAATTTACTGCTTATTACATTGAATTGGATTACAGTCTGCTTTGTTTTTTCCTTTGCTTTAATGCAATAACCTTTAAACCCTGGCTTATTTGTTCAAAATAAACCCAAATCTCCTTTTTCTTTTTTTTTCCCCCCTCAGTAACCTGCTTTATTTAACAGACATTTCCTATTTCTAGTCTCTTTGCTGGCATTTATCTGCTTGCCAAATGGATTTATCATGGAGTAATCCCAGTTTTTAACAAAATGTCTTTTGCTATCTCAAAACCCCAGGCTCTTCCCTGTTTGCTCTGCTCCCAATTAAGTCAAGTGAGTCAATGAAAGCCTTTTTTCAGAGCATCATCCAAGGAGGTTGTGGAGAAGGAAATCCTGATGGTTCCTCTGGAGCTGAAGCAGGTGGTGCATGTTGGCACATTTGCACACAGGGATTGGGAGAAGCAGGGAGGATGGATGGACAGCTCTGGCAGTAAATTCCTTCACTCTTTCTGCTTCTTTTCCAATGAGCTATTCCATGCCATGCATGTCTGGAATGCTGCAGGGAAAGATCTCTGCAAATGAGGGAGAAATTTAATTTAGTACAGAGTCATCATGGTGTCATCACGACTGTGGCAGCACAAAAAATGGTGTTTTCTTTCTGTGTTCCCATTCAGAAAGGGGAAAATGTTTTAAATTCAGTAAGAAAACACGGATGGAATGTTTTTTTGGTATGGCTGGTGTAAAGTTGTGCAGTTGTATGCTCTGACAAAGGAAAGGGGATGGGGATGACTGGAGTGTGGAGTGTCAGGACTGCCCCTCTCAGCAGTATTTCCATTTTAGTTGAGCTTAATCCAAGAAAATTTCTGTGATGAATTTGCATTTTTGTTAGTGACTCTGCTCTATGGTGTATCTGCAAATCCTACCTTGGAAAGTGTCTCGGGTCCCTGTGATCAGGTCAGGATTTGGACCCGGTCCTTATCCCAGTGGAGGAAATTCTGCTGATTTCACTGCATGGTGCAAAGATAACACTGCAGAGACTTTAATTCTGCCTTTCACGTGTAACTGTGCCCTTCTTCAGCCTCAGGATTCACCACTGTTCACAGAGATGAGGAAATGTCCCACCTCCACAGCAACATCCTTCCCCATGTATGGTTTGTTGATATTTATAAATTGCCATAACAACTGAATTACTGTAAACAGAAGGAAGCAGGTAAGGCAACTACCAGTTATTTATTCATAAATTGGTCAAATAAACTGCACTTTTAATCTCAGGATAGCTACAAAAGTAATCTCAGCCTGGTAGCTCTGATACTGCAGATCTTTCTGTTGGAAGGTTTGGAGCAAGAGACAGAACATAAAACTCAAATGTAATCTTAAAATTCAACAAAAGCATGAACAAACAACATCCCCCAGGAGAATCTCTAGTTATTTGTTGTTTTCGGCAAACCTGGACTGATATTTGTCTTTCTCTTAGATATGCAGGATGAACTCCACATGTCTGCTTTAGCTGGAACAGGATTTTTGGGATGCAGGTATTCCGTGCTGGGCTGTGTGAGGATGTTACTGAACTCTCTCTGGGAGGTTCAGTGAATTCCTGGCAAATGCCAGCATGCAGCAAACTTACTGAGCTCTGCTGCCTGGCTTGATTTAGCATTCAGAGAGGCAATGAGCATTTAAGGCTCTGAAAAGTGCAAGAAAAATTGCTTAGCCTTCTTTTTTTTTTTACCCTGTCTTGGCCAGGATGGGGATAGGGCTCTTACCAAATGAAATTTGAATCAAATGAAAGAACCCCACACTAATCTGGGGCCAGCAGCTGCAAGATCACAGCAGGTTTAAGGGAAAGACAAATGTGCAGTAAAGACACCTGAGTTTGGGTCTGTTCACTGGGAATGGGGGCTGGCAAAACCAGTTTGTGCTTGGCTGCAGTACCGAGGAGATCACATAATGAGCTGTGAGATGTGATGACTTGGATGACATTGTGCTCCTGAAGTCAGAGGAGGGATGGGAAGGGGTGGATGCTTCTGGCATCTCTGCATGGAAACCACCCCTGCAGGCCAGCCAGACCCCATCCAGCAGCACTGAAACAATTCTGAAAAATCTCCCTGCTCTGCAGTCAGATGAGGGAATGGCAGGCTGGAAGGATCTGCCAACAAAGAAGCAGGTGGGGCGATAAAGAAGAGGGGATGAGGTCAGAGTGCTGGTCCAGGGCCTGGAGAATTACACGATGAGGAGAGAAATGAATATTTTCTCCCTATTCATCACCATTATGGCAGCACAAAAAGGCAAGGAGAGAAGCAGGGAGTGGAAGGACACAGAATGTTCCTTTAGCTGTGCTGTGGGTTTTCTCTGCTGGATCTGCCTCGTGTCTCACCCAGAGAACAGGAGTTGGCTAACGATGTGCTCTGCAGATGGATCAGCCCTGGCACTTCAAGCCCTCCATCGCTGGTGCACAGGTGTTTGATTTTGTTTTTGTGAGCAAGCCAGAGGAAGGCAGATTTAGGGGAAATGGGCCACAGTCAGTGTGCAGAGACAGAGCCTCTGTGGCTGTTTGCAGTCCAACTCCACCATATGTTCTGTGTGAGCCCAGCCACGTCTCCAGTCACCAGCAGCTGCTGGGGGATGAGGATGGAGCTGCACCTCCTCAGCCCCTGCATCCCTTCCCAGTCCTGTTTGGCTCTGCTGAGTTCAGCCAAAGCCTCTGACGAGTCCCCCGACTGTTTGTCTTGTCACAAACTCCTGTGGCTTTTGTTGCTGCTTGTATCGGTTCCAGAAAACCCTCGTCACAGCAGATGTTGGCTAATGCAGGAAGCGTTATGGAAATCTACTTTTCCCAAGTATTTCTCTATGTTTTTATATATGTATACACACCAGGTGCAGTTATTCAAGATGAGGATTAAGTAAATAAGTTGCTAGAACTGGGAAAGTCTTCAGGTCTATTTAAAATTAACTGTGAATTTTCTGTAAAAAAAAAGAGGGAATCAGTACGGTGTCTGCCAGCAAACCTTACACAGGAAATGAAAGGAAATGTCCTGATGGACAATTGAGGAAACATGTAGGTGTTCCACTGGATTAAGAATATACAAACTCAGAAATCTTTGCTGAAAATATTCATGAAACTTTAGTGGGGGATGTTGGTAAAAACTCTTGTGCCTTTCAAGGTCAGTTTGTGAAGAGAATGGGAAAACCAAGTGAAAAACATGAGATTAAATGAGTGGGAGGTAAGATGTCCTCTCCCATACCTACTGATGCTTGCAGGTAGACTTGGTAAAAGTAATTGTAGGCAACACAGTGGATTTTTCCCAAACTTAATGCCTCCAGATCATCCATAAATGCTTGTTTTTTCATAGGAGCTGTTTTGTCATAGCAGTTTATTTAGTGCTGTACAGAAGACAGTGAGTCCTTGTTACTCACCCTGCTCTCCTCAGGTTCTTTTTTTTTTTTTTTTTAGTTCCGTGCCCTTTTGTAGGAAAGGCTCTTTCTCGGTCAGTTTGTCACAACTGGAATGAAACGATGGCAATATCCCTTCTCTGCAGTGTTACAGAAACTGCTTCAGAGGTGATGGGAGTCACTCCTTGCTTTTCTTGTTATCTTCCATCCCTGGCTGCTTTGGAATGCAGTTAATGCCTCTCCCCAGGCTGCTGACTCACTACTAAAGTACATGTTAAACCCCACACATGCGGCTCGAGTCACAAGGGAATTTATTGTCAGAAAATAGTGCTTTGATTCTTTCCTTTGCTGGTGTAAACAGGGTGAACAAATAAATCTGGCAACTTTGAAGGCACACAGTGCTCCAGGGAGAGTGGAGAGGGGATGCAGTAACAAGGCTGGGCAAACCCTTTTAAGAATGGCCAAAAAAAAGTGCTCTGAGAAACTCAGAATTCAACAGTTCTTCAGCTCTGAAGACTTTTAACTTGCTACTGTCATTTTATCTTGGATCATTGCAGTTTATTGTGAAAATATTGCAGCGTGGCACTGAAGGGATGCGTGATCTGTATTAATCATATTTATGATTACGTTGTGAACTAATACCTTAAATTTTTATGGGGCAAAGTGACATTTATGAATAATTCATTGATGATATGGTAAACTGAACGGTGGCAATTCCTTCACAAGAGTTATTTGGAAAATATACTGACAATAAGGAAAACAGACGCTTGAAATCTTTCTGGAAGCTCTCTGAAAGTGTTGGGATGGGCAGGTGGGAGGGGTGGGATGCTCAGGTTGTGCCTTGCCTTACCTGGAGCTGGGAATGCTGGCTGGATCCACAGGCAGCTATGGGTGGAATGGGGAAAGGGCTTTCCTAGGCCTTGCTGCTGCTCAGGATTGAGGACAAAAAGGAGTCTATCTCTTTCTTTCTATAAATGCTATTTCACGTTAATTTTAGCTGGTGGGAGCTGGCTTTGCCCATTCTCTGCACAGTCTGGGCACAAATCGGCTGCAAACCAGGGACGTACAGCAGGCAGGATGAGCGTCCAGGGGATGGAAGCATTGCTGGGAATCACTATTTCCCTGTTTCCCTGCACTGGTCCTGAGTGGGAGCAGAGCCAGGCTGTGCCACCCCAGCCCATCAATAACCCTGGCAGGCAGAGCAGGGGTTGTCACCCCACATTTCTCCATCACCTCTCCATAGCTGGCTCCCAGCAGAGTCACCCGTGCCAAACACGCTCCAAACCCTGCCCTGGTGCTCTCCTTCTGCTCTTAAATTTTTTCCTTTATTGTGTGGCTGCTCATGAGGGAGCTGTTTCACTGGGATTTCAAATGTCTCCCCTGTAAAATCTTTGCCTTCTCCCCCGCCCGGCAGACGGGGCGTTGCGTTCCTCCCGCGCCGCTTCGTTTTTCCCAAACTAAGCACTTTGCTTCCAAAGGGTGTCCTTGTAAATCTTCGTCCTTTTAAATTCAAAGGTCAACGATACTTTCTATATGCAAATTCAGTTGTTAAATGTATTGCACATTACTGTTCCTGGCAGATGGGGGAAAACTGCAAATTTATCACGGTGATGGCTTCAGGAACAAAGTAAGTAATTATAGACACAGTATGACAACTAACAACAGTGTCTTTTATTCTCCAGTGTTCTCAGTAGCCTCTCAAATGAAAGAAGAGAATTGGAAGGTTACCTCAGCTGTGTGTCTCAATCGAAGACTATATTAGCAGAAACTGCAGTGTGTTGCCTTTATTATTGCCCATTAGGATGCAATTTAACTTCTGGCCCCTTAATAAAACCCTTCCCATATATGCATTAATAAACAGAAGTTTAGCTGGTGTTAAACTTTGCTTCTGTTTCTGGTGTAGCATAAGGAGTTCTAGTTGGAAGGAGGATATTCTGCTGAGATTTTTTTCTAGTTATATTTGGATAATCCAGGCTCATACTCAAAAATAGGAGGTGTTTTTATAAAGTAGTTGGTTTGGTATGATGATGATGGTGGTGGTGATGAGTTCTGTGTGGTCTCAGCTCAGGTGTCACCTGAAATGCAGCACCCAAACCCCAAATATGCAGGTGGCTGTAGAGGAAGGGCAGTGGAGGTTTGTGATCCTCCTGGCACAGTGAGATTTTAGAAGAGCTGCTCCCCATTTTTGTGGGGACAGAGAGGGACAGCAGAGCCAAACTGCTCCCTGGGAGTGTGTGATTCCTGCTTGGCCAGGCTGGATCACCCCACACCACCCAGCCTTGCTGCTGCTGGGCTGGACTGGCTCCTCACTTGGAGGCAGCAGCAGCAGATGCCTGGGGGCAGATCATGTTCCCGTGTCTCCCATCTGCACCCTCTCAGCTTAAATTTGAGCTTTGTCTCTCCTGATAAACTCAACCATATTTCCTTACCAGCTTGCTGTCAGTTGCTATATATTGATCCTCAGCGAATGCAGTGATCTGCTCTCCAAATGACTAATTAAATATGCCATAAATCTGCAAGAGAATGAGGGCTTCAAGTAACAGAATTCCTTTTTTTATGTAATAAAAAAAAAACTCGTTAAAAAGCCATGTTCCAACTGCCAGTGATTAAACCYTAGTTTGAAGTTATTTTACCAGGGRCAGAACYRTGTAAACRCTYGCACAGTGATGTTTGCAGAGCTGCAGACATTGCACAGAAATTCAGAGGTCAAAAGTCCAGGGGATAATAGTCACAAACAGCCAAAGGGAAAGATGGGATCAGGCTGACACGTTGTGTTCTTCAGATGTCACTTTTCCAATGTTTTGGGAAAGCCAAATGAATTCTCTTGGCGCTGATGCTGTTGGAGAAGGCACCAGTTTGTGATTTCTTGGATGTAGATAAACAACCCAATCTAAAGAGGGATTTTTGGCCATAAACACCTGTGGGTGCTGTGTTACCTCTGCTGACAAGTGCAGCAGTCAGGGGGAAATATCATTGTCCTGTGGCCTGTCCTGGCACAAGGAATTCAGGGGTTTTGCTTCCTCCCCTGGTTGGAGACTCTGATAACAGAAGATTAACCCTCACCAGTTAAATTATCGCTGGCAAGCAGAGTGTCTTGTCCTTCCCCAGGCAGAGAGAGGGATTTTCAGGAGAATAAACTGATATTTGATGGCTGCAGATTGCCAAACTCTACTGCAGCAGGCCAGAGACTCCTTTAATATTGATCTGGGGCTGATTTGTTACTGAGGTGAGGTACATGGTCTGTGTGTCTTGTGTCTGCAGTGCAAGTTTTCTTAAAAAAAACCCAAAATGCTAATACTAAAAACCTCATCACATAGATTTAACTTGGGCTCCCTTCCCCCTTTTCCTTTCCTCCCGCTTTTCTTTTCCTTCTCTTTTTCTTTTCCTCCTCCTTGTCTTTTCCTCCCCTCTTTTCCTCTTCCTAACCTGTGGCAGCAGAGTAATGTCTGTTTGACTGAAACAAAAGTCAATTTTGAACTTAAATCAATGCTCTTACAGGACTGAGTGACTCCATATCCCTTTCATTTGCATATTCAGGTATAAAATGATCCTGGCTGCTATTCTGAAACTCTTTGAACGTTGCTGTAGATCAGCAGAAACTTTTAGGTAAACAAACAGTGTATTTATAAGGAATAATTTAATAACCTTTACACAACTCTGTTGATAAGAAAATGGCTAATAATTGAAATTAATTGGTTTGCTATATGGCACTGCAGGCCTGGGAAAAGTTATGTATAGAAAAACTTAGTAAAGCATTGTTAGAGGAATGTAACAGTAACTGCAGCAGAATTTTAGTCAAAATCACTTGGCTTCAGTTTGCAGTGGGTGTTGGGGGCTCTGCAGCCAGTCCTCAGCAAATACATTCACAAATGTATTTAAGTACTACAGGTAAATGAATTTTAACAAATATAATGAATTTACACGAAATAATATAAATTATGTAAAATGTGCATTTGTAAGTATTTGGCAAGCATAGATTTATGGGATGAATAATTAAAACTGTTATGAGTGTGTGTGTATATATATATATTTTTTTTTAATTTTTTTTTTTTTTGAGAAAACCTCTGCAATTCTAATTAAGTTTTTGGCTATTCTATTCCCTTCATTACACTGTGGTGATTTTATCCAGTTTGAAAGGCTGTTGAGTCAAGACCAAAATGTTTCCGCTGTGGTATCAACTATTAAGATCCATGGTCTTTTTATTATCTTTTGGCTTGGGACATTTCTGTCCTTTCTGTGACATTTCAGGGCCTGTTTTAGTCGATGCAAAAATGTGGAATTCCCAGTGATTGATGCATTTTTTTTTGTCACAAAATGCCATGGCTTGAGTGGGAGTTTGTGGAGTATTGATCCCAGGATCAGGCTATCTAAAGCCAAACAGCATTCCCAGAAATATTTACTGAACAATGGAAACTCCTGGAGTAAAGCCAAGCCCTGGTGAGGATGCCAGCACTGCCCCTCAGCTAAATAAAAGTGTCATGCCATGGAAAATGCCCTATGAGCACAGAATTAGGGAATCAYGGAATTAAAGGTTGGGAAAGATMTCTGAGATAATGTGGAGTCCAACCATGACCCYAGCRYCACCATAAWCACCACTAAACCACATCCCCAAGTGCCAAATCCACRSAGTTTTTGGAACACTTCCMGGAATTGTGACTCCACCACTRCCYTGGGCAGCTGTTCCAATGCTTGAGCATCATTTTAGTGAAGGAATTTTCCCAAATATCCAATCTAAACCTCTGTGGCACCCCCTGAGCTCCTCATCCTATCACTCATTGAGTGGGAGAAGAGCCCAACCCCCAGAATTTTAAGCCTTGGCTGGTTTGGAGGTTTAGAGGTTGCAGAGCTGTGAACAGGTGCTCGCTTCTTCTTTGGAATTCCTTTGGCAAGTGAAATAATGATGGAAGGAAGTGTCACATTTTCAAAAGTAAAATTCAGATGCTGCACAGCAACAGCGGGCTTTGATTTGAATCACAAAGATTCTCAAATGAAAACAGAGCTTTGAAGTTTCAGGGAAATGTTCGAATTTGCTCTGCCGTTTCTTCACCGGCGGGACTTTGTCTGGACATCCAGACTTTAAAGCTGTTATTGACACACACACAAATCTCCTTTCAAGTGGGTGATCAGCACCGGGGCTGTGCTCTTATGCTAAGCAGATTTGGAATATAGCTTTTAAAAAATGACCACACATGAAAGGCTCATTCCCCCCCTAACCCGTTCTCAACAAAGTGAGCGCTGTTCCATCTCATAAAGACAGATGATTGACATTATATAGTGCATGAAATTTTCCTTTTCAGAATGATGACACTTTTATTATAAAAGTAGAGATAATGCTGGGAGCTAGTAATTATACTCTATCCTCCCCCAACAAAAAAAAGATCCATCGGGGGAGGAAATGAAACAATATGTCTTTACGGAGAATGCAATTAAGTAAAGCCAGATTAGAGGAACCACTGAGGGTAAGCGACATGCCTTATTATCTCCAATGTGTAAATTTAATTTTCTTTTTTTTCCCTCATAATTCTTCTTTCCCCAGCATTTTCCCCCTCACTCCGTGGAGATCAACTTGCAACAGCTTCATTTTCCTATTGATCTATTTAATATTTTTCCATTGTGCATAATAAAACACCAAACAAAATTTGCTATCAACACCCAAGCAGCCTTTCTGTGGCAGGAAAGAAAGAGATAATATTGTTGCAAAAATGTTCTCCCGTGGGGTAGATGATGACATTAACATTTTTGTTAGGGAAGGAGTGGCTCAAAATTAAGTCTTGAAATTACCAGTATTTATCAGAGCCACTCACAGAAGCGGAGGGGAAAGGTGAAATGGCTGAGTAAATATCACAGTCTCTGCATCTCTAAAGCCAATGCTAAAAAGGCATTAAAATAAGGATAAAAAGACTCCCCTCAGGAATATTTATCAGAGGTACTTCATCTTGATGACAAATCTAAGACAAGACATGCATGGCAATATCTGTTGATGTGAAGAGTTTGTTAATAGCAGCTTTGGTTCCCTAAAAGTGAGATTTTGTTCCCAGGAAAAAGAAAAACTGGTTTTGTAAAGGGAAGGATGTGTTGTAGATTAGTTCTGCACAACTGGACGAGGAAAGGAGTGGCACCATCTGCTGAATAAACCACTTGGAGGTCAGAATTCTGTGAATGCCTTTTCCTTGGTGAAAATGAATTTGTACCCAAAGTGTTTCAGGAAAAGTGCACAAACAAGGTTTGTGTAAGTGGGGATGTGTAAGGAATTCTGCTCAGTTGTGCTCACACCTGATTCGGGTTGTAGGAAGGTTGGGAGATTCTGCCCCAATTGTATTCCAAGATCTACATGTGAGTTATCATTTTTGAGCTCTTACAAGCATAGAACAGACCTTGACTAAGAGTGTTCGGAATTCAAAAATTATCAGTGGATCAAAACTCATTATTGCTGAAATAATGAAATATTTTGAATGATGAGTCCTATTGAGACTGTGGCAATCTGAGCATGGACAATTTGTGAACAGGAAAGGGGAAGTTAGTGGTTGTGAGTTCATCCCTGATTGGTAGTTGGCATTATTGTCCTTGAGGAAGACCCAAAGAGGCGATGATGAGAGGTGATGACTTATTGCCATTGCTGTCCTCCTATCATAAAAATGTCCCAGTTTATTGCCATGGAGTTGACAACAGCAGCAAAACAACCACAATTTCATTCATGATATGTGCTCCAACTGCAAAAGGAGCATTTCCCTGCTCTCCAGCTC
The DNA here is from genome assembly GCF_030028575.1 of Malurus melanocephalus. Classification (NCBI taxonomy): domain Eukaryota; kingdom Metazoa; phylum Chordata; class Aves; order Passeriformes; family Maluridae; genus Malurus; species Malurus melanocephalus. The sequence goes on from NW_026623630.1 coordinate 12,527, forward strand.
ATCTGGGAATTGTTTTGGTGGAGGGAGTTGTGCTAATTACGGATGCTGCACACCGAGGCGTGCTACTCGTGAATCTTGGCTTTGAGAGGAGAAGACAAGACTTTATAAATGAGATTCGTTTAGGCAGCATGTCATCAAATGACCTGATAAGTAGGGCCTCATCTGGGTAATGATTAGGTTTTATGTACTATTACAAGGATTGATTTCCTAGAAAGGCAATGAGCAAAAAAACCATATCTACAGCAGATTTTATCTGGCTGAGCAAATTACCCGACAAGATAGGCAGACCCAAACCAGACTTTTAATTTCTGAAAGGGCAAGATTTTGACTCCTTACCCAAAACACCCTGAATTTCGTGTTGTGAATCACTCAGCTTATTTTGAACAAGTCATTTTGAGAGGAAAATCATATCGGTGTCCCCAGAAGTATCTGATTGCCTTCAGAGGCAAAACTCAGTGCCCAGCTGAAGGGATTTCTTACCCACTGTGGGTCTGGCAATGGTCTTGGAGTGACTTTAGTGAGTGTTTTTAGAATGCAATCTCATGCTTGTGAAAGCCAAAGACAAAATTTTCACCTATAATAGTTCTTTGTGATGTGGGCCTTCATTTAGCCTGAAATTTTTTTTTGTTTTGCAGTGGATATTATCATATTGCAGTTCTACACCCAAATAAATTTTTATATTCAAAAGGTGACCCACTGAGTTGTTACTGATCAGCTTTCACGTTCTTCAACTTCATGACACAGAAAGCATAAATTTCCTTGGTTTCATTTTTGATTGGTTTTAATTTTTGTTCCAGAGTCAGAAAAAATCTGGTGTTGTTTCTATTAGAATTGACTTTGATAAGGTTTTATTAACATTTTTCTTCCAAATTGGCTCTTCATTACCCAAAACCCCCCTAAAATACTGGTATAAAGGAGAGCTGAATGAGAGTTAACTACTCTCTGCACTTGGAATTTGTGAAAGTAAAAGAAAACACCCACAAACTTTTATTCAACTCAGATTAGAGGAACATGGCACATCCTGCAGATCCCACTCTTTAATGGGCATTAATGGAGGGCTGAGCTTTGGTTTTGTCTTCAGGAATCCTGACTGAAAACAACTTCAGCTGGATATAACTGTGAATACTGTGCAAAAAAATCCATATAAACCCCTACAATTATTCAACTGGCTGCTGCGTGGCTCCTCTTTGATCCAAAAAAAAGGAGTATTTTATTGAACTGGCTCCATAGTTTCTTTTTATATTACTTTATTTTGGAAGATATGAATTCTGTGGCTCATAGATTTTTGGTTGGGCTTGGCAGAATTATACAGGGAATTATTCCAGCAGTGGGCATGTTGTGATAAATCATATTTGTGCAAGTTTCTGGGCAGTCTTTTTAAAACAAAAGCCAGGTCTGAGGCTGGGGGAGAGCCTTTCAATGCATCCATGTATACAGGTGTTTTAGAAAGTAAATATTACTTTTGAATTATTCATATAGAAGAGGGGATTTTTGTTTCCACTGCCTCCCCATTTCCCACATCAGGTTGTTCCCTCTGTAACTGGAATTTATCACAACCCCCCAAACTGTGGGATGCACTTTATGGTACTGAGCACCCACCCCTGGAGGCAGAGGGATTTCCCACACACACAGGGATTTCTGAGCAGTTTTATAGGATTTCTCTGGCTGGTGAGGCTGTGAATGTGCTGACACATGGAAGTTCCCTGTTGTGAGTGCTTTCCCTCTGCTGTGGTGTTGGCTTCAATCCTACCAGYGGGAAGGAAATGCTGAGGGATGAAAATAGGATTGTGCTCCCTGGGTTATGGAGGTGAGGGAAAGGTTTAAACTCGGTGGCCAGGGCTGGAGGGAAAGGGGGAGCAACATTTTAGCCTTGAAAATCAGTGTGGTTTCTTTTCTTCATATATTTATTTTTTTTTTTTTCTAACCCATCATTTGCTCCAAACTCTTTCGTGGTAGGGAGGACCATTTCTGTTAAATTCTGTAACATTTTATTCACGTTAAAAGCCTTAATTCAGTAAATACAGATTGATATCATTGATAATCTCAAGTTTTTCAGAGGCTCTAAAACAAGACCTCACTCCCTGAATTTCTCTTTCTGTTGGATTCAGTATTGACTTTGCCATCTCATTTGCTCRGCTCAACTCAAGTTCTGGAAAAGCTGCCTTGTGTTATGATCGTGTTCTTTTGTCTGTTTTTTCCTTGCAAAAAGCTGAAACAAGCATGATTGATTTGAAAGGATGAGATTTATTTCAACTTAGCAAATGTGTTTGAGACCACTTGTAGAACAACTTCGARGCCTTGAACATAAATGGCTGTTGCAAAGCTTCTTTGTATTTAAAATAAAAGCCTAGACAGATATTAATAATGAAAAAGGCCAATAAATGACCTTTTCTTCACTTTTATAGAGTAAATGCAGTATTGAATTTTTCATCTGTTGTTTTCTTTTGAAATGTGAAAGATCACAAGAATGAAAGCAGGTGAATTAGATTGTATTCTCCACAGACACAACCTTGATGCTGTAGCAGTGTTTGGGTACGAGAGAATTATTTTTTCATTTATTCTGTGTGTTTTCTTGATCTCCATGCAGCATTACTGCTCCACGTTTTCATGTGATCTAATTTTATTCATTTTTACAAATGTAATRACATTTCTTTTGTTGTTTTCTGCGATCTTGCCGTGCTCTGAAGAGCTTCATTTGTCTGGCAGTCAATGGGGCACAGTTCTCTGAAATAAATCAGGACAACCCTGAGCGACCCTGGAAGAGAAATAAGTTTATGGCTAGCAAAGAACAGCTTCTATTATGCTATCAGCTTATAATTAAAAACCATAAATCTGTGCATTAAGACTGGGAGATGAAGGGTGGGATCCTGAGCAGGATGGAGGTGAA